>NC_091339.1:757599-827599 GCF_038502225.1 Cherax quadricarinatus
TCTCTCGGCTGATGAATTTTGTGGTGGGTATCTGTCCGACTCATCACAAATAGTGTGAACTGAATGGTTAAGAAACTCTCCAAGACGATGTTGTACCGTCCCATTTCAATATTTCGGAATCAGTGTGTTAGGAGGACGATTTAAACTTAAATGTTTCTCTCTCTCTCTCTTGTATATATATTATATATATATAATCATATATTTGTTAGCATAGCTTAATAAAACGAAGGGATGAATGAAAGTTATTATTCCTTATGAAATATATCGTAATTATCTTTAGCATTTTGGTTTTAGGTCCACCAACACACAAAAAAAAATATTAATAAATTTTATGACCACCAAAATTTAGTTGCTATCCGGACTCTAGTCTGTCGGCCTGAAAGACTGTACATCAACTTTCCTCAAGAAACTCATCCAAGCAGCGTCTGTCACTAGTGTTACCTAGACTAATACTTATCTGGTCCAACGTCACTTGTAGTTTTCAAGTCAGCAGGTGTGTACATGGCAGCTCTTAGGAAATTCGGGATCCATCAGCAGGAGTCAGCCGACGTCCTCTCTCACGATGAACTACAGGAGAGCATGTTTAGGTATATTCCTAAATGTTATACATTTTTTGCAGTCCAGTGGATTAGAATTTGGGCCCAAAGCTTTCGAAATCCATTGAAGCCATTGTTTTTTTTTTAATTCGCAGTGTGTTAGTCATTTTAATAAGTACTCTCTACACATGATTGCATCTGAGAGTAGAGTCCGTTGATGCCACAGGTGCCAGGAAAGGTATAGTCAGTCAGTCAAGGAATCTGTGCAAAAAAATGTTAGTCTAGGTACGGTCATCAGCAGATACTCTGGGAAAAATCGTGAATGCAGGAGGTCCTGAACTTACAACGGAGTTGCGTTACTAGTGTTTCGGTTTACGAACAAGCTGTTTGCATAGAAAACGATGTAATAAAGGATGGCTATATTGCATTCATGGCTGTACAAGGGTACGGGGGTTGTAAAATTTTGATTGGTTCCAAGGTTTCTTGTCTGTAAGCGTGGATTTGTGAAACTTAGGGTGTTAGTATATGTAACGTGTGTAACCTGTGTGTATAAGTCGAGGACCTCCTTTATCCAGTGACCTAGTCCACTCACACTAGTTAAGCAGTTAACATCAAATATAACACACTGTAAGATAAATCATTATTAAAGTTCAATGAATTAACGCATTCATTATAGTTGTTTCTTTGATGTATGGCTGAGAATATAATGCCATGAGACTTACCACAGTATGGCTTCCCTCCATTACACTTCCACTTATAAGGCGCTAAGTAGTGGTCTAGACCTCTACACTTGGCGTGCTCGTAACACCAGTCGTGGCCCTTGCAACACCTGCAATAAGGGAATTAAAGTTGCAGTACCGCGGATGGAACAATTCACAGCTTACGCAGAGTCTTCGCTACGAAAACTAGACGAAACTGGATGATTGGGTTAATGGGGTTTAAAGCATATCGACCACACCAGAGGCTTAAAGCTGCGCATAACCTGTTCACTACCAGATGAGAAAGTTGTAATCCGCTGAGATAATAAATATATATGTTGTGCCTAATAGGTAAAAGTTGCTAATTTGGTTTAAATGGCAACGCTCTTCTTTCCGAATAAGGCAAGCAAAAATTTGTGTATGCAATAATTTCGCAAAAATTCTGAATTTAACCGAAAAATGTTTCATTGTGTTTATTATTAAATTATTATAAACGTATCTAAAATATATTTAGTTGGATTAGGCTAAATTAAATTGCGCTTGTTATATATAATGTTAGGTACGAACCGAAACGTCGTCGTAAGCTTCTGTCTTTTATGTGCGGGTTATTTGTGTATCGTTCCAGTCACGGTATTGTGCCTTTTTGTTATTTATTTATTAATTTTTACATTAACATAAATGAAAAAAAATTATCTTTAAACGTATAAGAGAAAATTTTAGAAAGGACTTAATTTTATATGAATTCTTGCTAATTGACCAATTTTACCTATTCGGCACGACGGGTATATATATAGGTATATATATATATATATATATATATATATATATATATATATATATATATATATATATATATATATTATCAGGAAAGTACCACCTCTATGGCTGGAATGGGGACCCTCGTCCTCAGAGAAGACAATAAACGTACCTCAGGGAAAACTCAAGGTTCTCCCCGGAGCTGTTTGAATATTTTCTTCTACCATCCCCTATATTAGATATTCTATGTGAACATTTATTAATAAACAGAATACATTTACAGAAAAACATAAACATGAATACAATGGCACAATAAATATATATATATATATATATATATATATATATATATATATATATATATATATATATATATATATATATATATATATATATATATATATATATATATATATATATATATATATGATAACCCTATATATATAACCGATATATATATGATAACCCTATACTGCACGAATATGACAGTATTCTGAGGCAGATTTTTACGAAAGTACTTAACCTTACTCTAGAAGACGGGCAGTGGAACCAAGCTACACTTCCAGTCAGACTAGGAGGCATTGGTGTCCGCAAGTCATCACAGATTGCGTTACCTGCTTTTCTGTCCTCGTGTATTGCATCCAGAGAGCTTGTAGCAGCGATTCTCCCTGAACATCTTAGGGACAAGATTGTTGGAGTCCAGGACCAAAAATTCATTGACGGAGCCATGATCTGGGATAATCTAACGGGCTCTGGAACCAGACCTGCTCCCCCCAACAACTACAAACAATCGCACTGGGATGGTCCAATAGTGGAAAATATTGCCTCAACAATGCTTCAGAGTGTGTCAGGGAAGGATAGAGCCCGCCTCCTGGCAGTGAGAGCCCCTCATGCTGGGGACTTTCTGTTGGCTGTTCCCAACTCCAGCCTTGGCACACGTCTCGACCCACAGACCATGCGCATCGGTGTTGCCCTTCGACTTGCCGCCCCTATTCTCGCCGAACACAGGTGTATTTGTGGCAGTGAAGCAGCAGACCGATTCGGGTACCGTGGTCTTGTGTGCCGTAAATCCGAGGGAAAGATTGCAAGACATGAGGAGGTTAATAACATTATCAAGAGGAGCCTCACAACAGCTGGATGCCCAGCAGTAAGGGAGCCACCCCAAATATGCAGATCTGATGGCAGCCAGAAGCGTCCAGATGGTATCACCCTTCAAGCCTGGACAGATGGGAAGCAGGTGGTGTGGGACTATACATGTGCATCTACCTTGGCTGATACCTATCTCCAATACACCAGGGAAGAAGGAGGGGCAGCTGCCAGCCTCAGGGAGTCCCAAAAATCTAGAAAATATGGAGAACTTGCCCATCATTATATGTTTGTTCCCATAGGCTCAGAGACCCTTGGCTCATGGGGAAAGAGTGCATCTAAATTCCTTAAGGAGCTGGGAAAAAGACTCATCAGGGTAACTAGGGATCCCAGGGCAGCTAGTTTCCTGTTCCAGCGGCTCAGTGCGGCTGTTCAAAGGGGTAATGCCTGCTGTATTATGGGCACACGCCCCAGCTCTGAGGAGCTGGATGAGATTTTCGCCTTATAATCGGTTATACACACGTAACAGCATGTACCGTATATGCCACCTTTATATCAACAATGTATCTCTTAAATCTTCTGTACCATATTATGTAATAAAATATTCCTATTAGTAAAAAAAATATATATCAAAAGATGGGGTGGTAGGGGAAGTGGAATATTCAAACGGCTTCAGGAAGAAATCCAAATATTCTTCCTTGAAGCCTTTTTATCCACTTCTCCGAGGCTGTGGGTCCCACAATTTACACCAGAGGTGGACCCCATCATATATATATATATATATATATATATATATATATATATATATATATATATATATATATATATAAAGTAGTGAAGTTTTCTACAGAGCGCACCCTTCCGGAAAAGGCCTTCTACAGAGCGCACCCTTCCGGTTTAGGCCTTCTACAGAGCGCACCCTTCCGGTTTAGGCCTTCCACTGAGCGCACCCTTCCGGTCTAGGACCAGCAGCTGGAGGGTCACCTTTTCACACCTAGGTGTTACTTCCGGTTTTGACCATGACCTCGCCCTCGAGACTACCTCACCCTTGACCCCCCAACCAATACCCCCGCCCACGACCCCCCCTTCGCGACCCCCGCCCCGCGCGCCCGCCCTCGCGCCCGCCCGCGCCCTTCGCGACCCCCGCCCGCGCGCCCGCCCGCGCGCCCCGCCCGCGCGCCCGCCCGCGCCCTTCGCGAGCCCCGCCCGCGCCTTCTGCTGCGCCTTCTGCAGCGTCATCCGGATCGCCCCCGCGCCTCGAATTTTTTTTTCTTATGATCTCCTTGGATCAAGGCTTTTGGATTCCCCCCTACGGGGTTTCGATTTTTTTTTGAATTTCATTTTCTTGTGCTCTCCATCTCCTCGGATCAAGGTTTTTGGATTCCCCCCTATGGGGTTTTTCGAAATTCTCCATCTCCTCAGATCAAATTTTTTGGGTACCCCTCCTTTCACCCCCCATCCCCATACAATTTCTCAATATCAAAGTCTCCACTTTCACCCCCCAACCCCAAAAATTTCTCGACAATACCATGACTCCATCTCCTCGGATCAAGTTTTTTGGATTCCTCCCTATGGGGGTTTCGAAATTCTCCATCTCCTCGGATCAAGTTTTTCTCGAAATCAAAGTCTCTATCTCCTTGGATCAAATTTTTGGGTACCCCTCTCACTTTCACTCCCACCCCAAAATTTCTTGATAATACCAAGACTCCATCTCCTTGGATCAAGGTTTTTGGATTCCCCCCTCTGGGGGTAAGCATTCAAATGAACTCCTCCTATGGGGCATGGTGCTCTCTCTTACTACAGGTCTAAACAAGTGTGACGTCAGTATTCCTCTCATTAATGTGTTTACTCGACGGTCAGTGACGTCACACGATGACCCCCACACACACAGGCTGAATCATGACGACCCTTTTAGTTCATTAAAGTTAATAAGGGGATATAGTACCTACATCATAGGGAAAACATTTTCACTCTTAACCCAGGTTAATCCAAATAATTTCACATTTTTGTTTCGTTAATACCCACAACAATCCAACAATTTCTTTACAACACAAGTCTAGACATTTTTCTCGTTTTAACTATTTCATCTCAGGTCACTCCCCCACGAAGTAACCTCCTCCCCACCCTCCCGAACCCTCACACTCCAACCAACACCTCACAATTTTCACTCATAACCCCCAATTTTTCTCGTTTTAACCCTTTTAGTTCATTAAAGTTAATAAGGGGATACAGTTCATCAGAAAGTCACCACAACACTTATAACCACTTTTCGATAAATTCACTAGTCACAATTTTACATATTACGAAGTTAATACGCACACACACCTCACTTTGAACACCTTCAAAACACTCTCTTAAATCATTTGAATACTCACAAAAATACCTTTATACATTTCCAAACAACACTGAAATACTCCAAAACATTCTCCATCTCCTCGGAACCCCCTCCCACTTTCACCCCCACCCCAAAATTTCTCGAAATCAAAGTCTCCATCTCCTTGGATCAAATTTTTGGATTACCCCTCTCACTTTCACTCCCACCCCAAAATTTCTCGATAATACCAAGACTCCATCTCCTTGGATCAAGTTTTTTGGATTCCCCACTCTGGGGGTAAGCATGCTTACTACAGGTCTAAACATCTTCCCCTTATTATTTTAAAATGAACTAAAAGTTTCCTCTCATTAAGTCAAATGAACTAAGAAGGGTGTTTACTCGGCGGTCAGTGACGTCACACATACAAGCTAAATCTTGTCGACTTACCCCTATGTCAGTGACGTCACGCACACAGGCTGAATCATGACGACCCTTTTAGTTCATTAAAGTTAATAAGGGGATATAGTACCTACATCATAGGGAAAACATTTTCATCATCAGAAAGTCACATTTTTGTTTCGTTAATACCCACAACAATCCAACAATTTCTTTACAACACAAGTCTAGACATTTTTTAACTATTTCATCTCAGGTCACTCCCCCACGAAGTAACCTCCTCCCCACCCTCCCGAACCCTCACACTCCAACCAACACCTCACAATTTTCACTCATAACCCCCAATTTTTCTCGTTTTAACCCTTTTAGTTCATTAAAGTTAATAAGGGGATACACTACATCAGAAAGTCACCACAACACTTATAACCACTTTTCGATAAATTCACAAGTCACAATTTTACATATTACGAAGTTAATACGCACTTTTACTTTGAACACCTTCAAAACACTCTCTTAAATCATTTGAATACTCACAAAAATACCTTTATACATTTCCAAACAACACTGAAATACTCCAAAACATCATTCGAACACCCCCAAAATCACCTCTGAATACTCCCAGAACACCTTCATAAGTACTCTTGCACATCATTTGAACACCTTCATAAGTACTCTCATAATCATTTGTACACCTTCAAAAAACACCTTTGAATACTCACATAAACACCCTTGAACACCTTCAAAACACCTTTGAATAACCTCAAAACACCTTTGAACACCTTCAAAACACCCTTGATCACCTTCAAAAAAACAACATTTGAACACACTCAAAAACACCTTTGAACACCTTTGAACATTTCCAAACAACACTGAAACACTTCCAAAAACACCATTTGAGTACTCCCAAATACACCACTGAATACTAAAACACCACTGAATACACTCAAAACACCACCAAAATCACCATGAAACACTTCCAAAAAACACAATTTGAGTACTCCCAATTACACCACTGAATACTACTAAAACACCACTGAATTCAATCAAAACACCCTTCTACACCTTCAAACACCCTTGAACACTTTCAAAACACTCTTGAACACCTTCAAAAACACCTTTGAACATTTCCAATCAACACTGAAACACTTCCAAAAACACTATTTGAGTACTCCCAATTACACCACTGATTACTACTAAAACACCGCTGAATTCAATCAAAACACCCTTCAACACCTTCAAAAACACCTTTGAATACTCACATAAACACCCTTGAACACCTTCAAAACACCTTTGAATAACCTCAAAACACCTTTCAACACCTTCAAAACACCCTTGATCACCTTCAAAAAAAAAACATTTGAACACACTCAAAACACCTTTGAAACACCTTTGAACATTTCCAAACAACAACACTGAAACACTTCCAAAAACACCATTTGAGTACTCCCAATTACACCACTGAATACTACTAAAACACCGCTGAATTCAATCAAAACACCCTTCAACACCTTCAAAACACTCTTGAACACCTTCAAAAACACCTTTGAACATTTCCAAACAACACTGAAACACTTCCAAAAACACCATTTGAGTACTCCCAATTACACCACTGATTACTACTAAAACACCGCTGAATTCAATCAAAACACCCTTCAACACCTTCAAAAACACCTTTGAATACTCACATAAACACCCTTCAACACCTTCAAAATACCTTTAAACACCTTCAAAACACCTTTGAACACATCCAAACAACACTGAAACACTTCCAAAAAACACCATTTGAGTACTCCCAATTACACCACTGATTACTACTAAAACACCGCTGAATTCAATCAAATCACCCTTCAACACCTTCAAACACCCTTGAACACACTCAAAACACCCTTCAACACCTTCAAAATACCTTTGAACACCTTCAAAACACCTTTGAACACATCCAAAACACTCTCATAATCATTTGAACACACTCAAAACACCTTTGAATAACCTCAAAACACCTTTGAACACTTTCAAAAACACCCTTGAACACCCTTGATCACCTTCAAAAAAACAACATTTGAACACACTCAAAACACCTTTTGAACACCTTTGAACATTTCCAAACAACACTGAAACACTTCCAAAAACACCATTTGAGTACTCCCAAATACACCACTGAATACTAAAACACCACTGAATACACTCAAAAACACCACCAAAATCACCATAAACTAAGATCAACACCCACATCCCACAACACCTACAACCCACAATTTTTTCTCGTTTTAACCCTTTTAGTTCATTAAAGTTAATAAGGGGACACAGTACATCAGAAAGTCACAACACCCACACCTCCCATTTTTTTCTCGTTTTAACCCTTTTAGTTCATTAAAGTTAATAAGGGGACACACTACATCAGAAAAAGTCTCATCAACAACCCACTTATAACGTCTTTTCGGCATCTCTAGTTCGACAACAACACCAACATCCCACAACACCCACATCCCACATCCCACACACACACACCCTAACCTAGCCTAACCTAACCTAACTTATCCTAACCTAACCTAACCTAACCTAACCTAACCTAACCTAACTTATCCTAACCTAGCCTAACCTTAACCTAACCTAACCTTACCTAACTTATCCTAACCTAACCTAACCTAGCCTAACCTAACTTAACCGAACCGAACCTAACCTAACCTAGCCTAACCTAACCTAACTTAACCTAACCTAGCCGAACCTAACCTTACCTAACATAACCTAACCTAACCTTACCTAACATAACCTAACCTAACCTTACCACTTAACCCAACCTAACCTTACCGAACCTACCCTAACCTAACTTAACCTAACCTAACCTAACCTAACCTTACCTAACACAACCTAACCTAACCTAACCTAACCTAACCGAACCTAACCTAACCTTACCTAACATAACCTAGCCTAACCTAACCGAACCTACCCTAACCTAACTTAACCTAACCTAACCTATCCTAACCTTACCAAACTTATCCTAACCTAACCTTACCTAACATAACCTAACCTAACCTATCTTAACCTAACCCAACCTAGCCGAACCTATCCTAACCTAACCTAAAATATATTGGAACACCCCCAAAATACATTAGAGTACTCCAGAATTACTTTGAACGACTCCATTTTGGATATTTCCAAATTAGTTTTGAAAACTTTATCGTAAAATCGAACATTATTTTCTTGTGGGTAAACACACTCAATGGTAGAAATATTTACTCGATTTCCGAATAGAAGCACTGTCCTCGCTCTGAGTGTCTCATTGTGGGTCACCCCCTCCCCCCAACACATGGTGTAATGCGGTTCACACCTAAGGTAGATTTAAGATAATCATCGCCTTACCGAACACCTGCGTCAACTCAGGATTTTAAACATTCGCACAAAAATAAGACATACACAAAAATACCACAACACTTCCACCAACATCTATAACATAACATGAGCACTATAACATATCACTATCACAAAAAAAAATAATACACAGACACCCACATATTATACATTTCAATTGCAAATTTAAGACATGAGACATACACACCAAATCTAAGACATTCACCTCCAACTAAGACATACACATCACCCCTAAAACTTCCTTCCTTATTCATTCCGTATATCTCCTAGAGCTGTTTTAACCCCGACGGATCCATCACGACGTAGGAGCCAGAGTGTAGTAGGTGGTGTTGGAGTGGTGATGGTTCCTCTGGCTCCTACGTCGTGATGGGTCCGTCGGGGTTAAAAACAGCTCTAGGAGATATACGGAATGAATAAGGAAGGAAGTTTTAGGGGTGATGTGTATGTCTTAGTTGGAGGTGAATGTCTTAGATTTGGTGTGTATGTCTCATGTCTTAAATTTGCAATTGAAATGTATAATATGTGGGTGTCTGTGTATTATTTTTTTTGTGATAGTGATATGTTATAGTGCTCATGTTATGTTATAGATGTTGGTGGAAGTGTTGTGGTATTTTTGTGTATGTCTTATTTTTGTGCGAATGTTTAAAATCCTGAGTTGACGCAGGTGTTCGGTAAGGCGATGATTATCTTAAATCTACCTTAGGTGTGAACCGCATTAGACCATGTGTTGGGGGGAGGGGGTGACCCACAATGAGACACTCAGAGCGAGGACAGTGCTTCTATTCGGAAATCGAGTAAATATTTCTACCATTGAGTGTGTTTACCCACAAGAAAATAATGTTCGATTTTACGATAAAGTTTTCAAAACTAATTTGGAAATATCCAAAATGGAGTCGTTCAAAGTAATTCTGGAGTACTCTAATGTATTTTGGGGGTGTTCCAATATATTTTAGGTTAGGTTAGGATAGGTTCGGCTAGGTTGGGTTAGGTTAAGATAGGTTAGGTTAGGTTATGTTAGGTAAGGTTAGGTTAGGATAAGTTTGGTAAGGTTAGGATAGGTTAGGTTAGGTTAAGTTAGGGTAGGTTCGGTTAGGTTAGGCTAGGTTATGTTAGGTAAGGTTAGGTTAGGTTCGGTTAGGTTAGGTTAGGTAAGGTTAGGTTAGGTTGTGTTAGGTAAGGTTAGGTTAGGTTAGGTTAGGTTAGGTTAAGTTAGGTTAGGGTAGGTTCGGTAAGGTTAGGTTGGGTTAAGTGGTAAGGTTAGGTTAGGTTATGTTAGGTAAGGTTAGGTTAGGTTATGTTAGGTAAGGTTAGGTTCGGCTAGGTTAGGTTAGGTTTGGTTAAGTTAGGTTAGGTTAGGTTAGGTTAGGTTAGGTTAGGTTAGGTTAGGTTAGGTTAGGTTAGGTTAGGTTAGGCTAGGTTAGGTTAGGTTAGGATAAGTTAGGTAAGGTTAGGTTAGGTTAAGGTTAGGCTAGGTTAGGATAAGTTAGGTTAGGTTAGGTTAGGTTAGGTTAGGATAAGTTAGGTTAGGTTAGGCTAGGTTAGGGTGTGTGTGTGTGGGATGTGGGATGTGGGTGTTGTGGGATGTTGGTGTTGTTGTCGAACTAGAGATGCCGAAAAGACGTTATAAGTGGGTTGTTGATGAGACTTTTTCTGATGTAGTGTGTCCCCTTATTAACTTTAATGAACTAAAAGGGTTAAAACGAGAAAAAAATGGGAGGTGTGGGTGTTGTGACTTTCTGATGTACTGTGTCCCCTTATTAACTTTAATGAACTAAAAGGGTTAAAACGAGAAAAAATTGTGGGTTGTAGGTGTTGTGGGATGTGGGTGTTGATCTTAGTTTATGGTGATTTTGGTGGTGTTTTTGAGTGTATTCAGTGGTGTTTTAGTATTCAGTGGTGTATTTGGGAGTACTCAAATGGTGTTTTTGGAAGTGTTTCAGTGTTGTTTGGAAATGTTCAAAGGTGTTCAAAAGGTGTTTTGAGTGTGTTCAAATGTTGTTTTTTTGAAGGTGATCAAGGGTGTTCAAGGGTGTTTTTGAAAGTGTTCAAAGGTGTTTTGAGGTTATTCAAAGGTGTTTTGAGTGTGTTCAAATGATTATGAGTGTTTTGGATGTGTTCAAAGGTGTTTTGAAGGTGTTCAAAGGTATTTTGAAGGTGTTGAAGGGTGTTTTGAGTGTGTTCAAGGGTGTTTGAAGGTGTTGAAGGGTGATTTGATTGAATTCAGCGGTGTTTTAGTAGTAATCAGTGGTGTAATTGGGAGTACTCAAATGGTGTTTTTTGGAAGTGTTTCAGTGTTGTTTGGATGTGTTCAAAGGTGTTTTGAAGGTGTTTAAAGGTATTTTGAAGGTGTTGAAGGGTGTTTATGTGAGTATTCAAAGGTGTTTTTGAAGGTGTTGAAGGGTGTTTTGATTGAATTCAGCGGTGTTTTAGTAGTAATCAGTGGTGTAATTGGGAGTACTCAAATGGTGTTTTTGGAAGTGTTTCAGTGTTGTTTGGAAATGTTCAAAGGTGTTCAAAAGGTGTTTTGAGTGTGTTCAAATGTTGTTTTTTTGAAGGTGATCAAGGGTGTTCAAGGGTGTTTTTGAAAGTGTTCAAAGGTGTTTTGAGGTTATTCAAAGGTGTTTTGAGTGTGTTCAAATGATTATGAGAGTGTTTTGGATGTGTTCAAAGGTGTTTTGAAGGTGTTCAAAGGTATTTTGAAGGTGTTGAAGGGTGTTTTGAGTGTGTTCAAGGGTGTTTGAAGGTGTTGAAGGGTGATTTGATTGAATTCAGCGGTGTTTTAGTAGTAATCAGTGGTGTAATTGGGAGTACTCAAATGGTGTTTTTTGGAAGTGTTTCAGTGTTGTTTGGATGTGTTCAAAGGTGTTTTGAAGGTGTTTAAAGGTATTTTGAAGGTGTTGAAGGGTGTTTATGTGAGTATTCAAAGGTGTTTTTGAAGGTGTTGAAGGGTGTTTTGATTGAATTCAGCGGTGTTTTAGTAGTAATCAGTGGTGTAATTGGGAGTACTCAAATGGTGTTTTTGGAAGTGTTTCAGTGTTGTTTGGAAATGTTCAAAGGTGTTCAAAAGGTGTTTTGAGTGTGTTCAAATGTTGTTTTTTTGAAGGTGATCAAGGGTGTTCAAGGGTGTTTTTGAAAGTGTTCAAAGGTGTTTTGAGGTTATTCAAAGGTGTTTTGAGTGTGTTCAAATGATTATGAGAGTGTTTTGGATGTGTTCAAAGGTGTTTTGAAGGTGTTCAAAGGTATTTTGAAGGTGTTGAAGGGTGTTTTGAGTGTGTTCAAGGGTGTTTGAAGGTGTTGAAGGGTGATTTGATTGAATTCAGCGGTGTTTTAGTAGTAATCAGTGGTGTAATTGGGAGTACTCAAATGGTGTTTTTTGGAAGTGTTTCAGTGTTGTTTGGATGTGTTCAAAGGTGTTTTGAAGGTGTTTAAAGGTATTTTGAAGGTGTTGAAGGGTGTTTATGTGAGTATTCAAAGGTGTTTTTGAAGGTGTTGAAGGGTGTTTTGATTGAATTCAGCGGTGTTTTAGTAGTAATCAGTGGTGTAATTGGGAGTACTCAAATGGTGTTTTTGGAAGTGTTTCAGTGTTGTTTGGAAATGTTCAAAGGTGTTTTTGAAGGTGTTCAAGAGTGTTTTGAAGGTGTTGAAGGGTGTTTTGATTGAATTCAGCGGTGTTTTAGTAGTATTCAGTGGTGTAATTGGGAGTACTCAAATGGTGTTTTTGGAAGTGTTTCAGTGTTGTTTGGAAATGTTCAAAGGTGTTTCAAAGGTGTTTTGAGTGTGTTCAAATGTTGTTTTTTTTTTGAAGGTGATCAAGGGTGTTTTGAAGGTGTTGAAAGGTGTTTTGAGGTTATTCAAAGGTGTTTTGAAGGTGTTCAAGGGTGTTTGTGAGTATTCAAAGGTGTTTTTGAAGGTGTTGAAGGGTGTTTTGATTGAATTCAGCGGTGTTTTAGTAGTAATCAGTGGTGTAATTGGGAGTACTCAAATAGTGTTTTTGGAAGTGTTTCAGTGTTGATTGGAAATGTTCAAAGGTGTTTTTGAAGGTGTTCAAGAGTGTTTTGAAGGTGTTCAAGGGTGTTTGAAGGTGTAGAAGGGTGTTTTGATTGAATTCAGTGGTGTTTTAGTAGTATTCAGTGGTGTAATTGGGAGTACTCAAATTGTGTTTTTTGGAAGTGTTTCATGGTGATTTTGGTGGTGTTTTGAGTGTATTCAGTGGTGTTTTAGTATTCAGTGGTGTATTTGGGAGTACTCAAATGGTGTTTTTGGAAGTGTTTCAGTGTTGTTTGGAAATGTTCAAAGGTGTTCAAAGGTGTTTTTGAGTGTGTTCAAATGTTGTTTTTTTGAAGGTGATCAAGGGTGTTTTGAAGGTGTTCAAAGGTGTTTTGAGGTTATTCAAAGGTGTTTTGAAGGTGTTCAAGGGTGTTTATGTGAGTATTCAAAGGTGTTTTTTGAAGGTGTACAAATGATTATGAGAGTACTTATGAAGGTGTTCAAATGATGTGCAAGAGTACTTATGAAGGTGTTCTGGGAGTATTCAGAGGTGATTTTGGGGGTGTTCGAATGTTTTGGAGTATTTCAGTGTTGTTTGGAAATGTATAAAGGTATTTTTGTGAGTATTCAAATGATTTAAGAGAGTGTTTTGAAGGTGTTCAAAGTAAAAGTGCGTATTAACTTCGTAATATGTAAAATTGTGACTTGTGAATTTATCGAAAAGTGGTTATAAGTGTTGTGGTGACTTTCTGATGTAGTGTATCCCCTTATTAACTTTAATGAACTAAAAGGGTTAAAACGAGAAAAATTGGGGGTTATGAGTGAAAATTGTGAGGTGTTGGTTGGAGTGTGAGGGTTCGGGAGGGTGGGGAGGAGGTTACTTCGTGGGGGAGTGACCTGAGATGAAATAGTTAAAAAATGTCTAGACTTGTGTTGTAAAGAAATTGTTGGATTGTTGTGGGTATTAACGAAACAAAAATGTGACTTTCTGATGATGAAAATGTTTTCCCTATGATGTAGGTACTATATCCCCTTATTAACTTTAATGAACTAAAAGGGTCGTCATGATTCAGCCTGTGTGCGTGACGTCACTGACATAGGGGTAAGTCGACAAGATTTAGCTTGTATGTGTGACGTCACTGACCGCCGAGTAAACACCCTTCTTAGTTCATTTGACTTAATGAGAGGAAACTTTTAGTTCATTTTAAAATAATAAGGGGAAGATGTTTAGACCTGTAGTAAGCATGCTTACCCCCAGAGTGGGGAATCCAAAAAACTTGATCCAAGGAGATGGAGTCTTGGTATTATCGAGAAATTTTGGGGTGGGAGTGAAAGTGAGAGGGGTAATCCAAAAATTTGATCCAAGGAGATGGAGACTTTGATTTCGAGAAATTTTGGGGTGGGGGTGAAAGTGGGAGGGGGTTCCGAGGAGATGGAGAATGTTTTGGAGTATTTCAGTGTTGTTTGGAAATGTATAAAGGTATTTTTGTGAGTATTCAAATGATTTAAGAGAGTGTTTTGAAGGTGTTCAAAGTGAGGTGTGTGTGCGTATTAACTTCGTAATATGTAAAATTGTGACTAGTGAATTTATCGAAAAGTGGTTATAAGTGTTGTGGTGACTTTCTGATGAACTGTATCCCCTTATTAACTTTAATGAACTAAAAGGGTTAAAACGAGAAAAATTGGGGGTTATGAGTGAAAATTGTGAGGTGTTGGTTGGAGTGTGAGGGTTCGGGAGGGTGGGGAGGAGGTTACTTCGTGGGGGAGTGACCTGAGATGAAATAGTTAAAACGAGAAAAATGTCTAGACTTGTGTTGTAAAGAAATTGTTGGATTGTTGTGGGTATTAACGAAACAAAAATGTGAAATTATTTGGATTAACCTGGGTTAAGAGTGAAAATGTTTTCCCTATGATGTAGGTACTATATCCCCTTATTAACTTTAATGAACTAAAAGGGTCGTCATGATTCAGCCTGTGTGTGTGGGGGTCATCGCGTGACGTCACTGACCGTCGAGTAAACACATTAATGAGAGGAATACTGACGTCACACTTGTTTAGACCTGTAGTAAGAGAGAGCACCATGCCCCATAGGAGGAGTTCATTTGAATGCTTACCCCCAGAGGGGGGAATCCAAAAACCTTGATCCAAGGAGATGGAGTCTTGGTATTATCAAGAAATTTTGGGGTGGGAGTGAAAGTGAGAGGGGTACCCAAAAATTTGATCCAAGGAGATAGAGACTTTGATTTCGAGAAAAACTTGATCCGAGGAGATGGAGAATTTCGAAACCCCCATAGGGAGGAATCCAAAAAACTTGATCCGAGGAGATGGAGTCATGGTATTGTCGAGAAATTTTTGGGGTTGGGGGGTGAAAGTGGAGACTTTGATATTGAGAAATTGTATGGGGATGGGGGGTGAAAGGAGGGGTACCCAAAAAATTTGATCTGAGGAGATGGAGAATTTCGAAAAACCCCATAGGGGGGAATCCAAAAACCTTGATCCGAGGAGATGGAGAGCACAAGAAAATGAAATTCAAAAAAAATTCGAAACCCCGTAGGGGGGAATCCAAAAACCTTGATCCAAGGAGATCATAAGAAAAAAAAATTCGAGGCGCGGGGGCGATCCGGATGACGCTGCAGAAGGCGCAGCAGAAGGCGCAGGCGGGGGTCGCGAAGGGCGCGGGCGGGCGCGCGGGCGGGCGCGCGGGCGGGCGCGCGGGCGGGGGTCGCGAAGGGCGCGGGCGGGCGCGCGGGCGCGCGGGCGCGCGGGGCGGGGGTCGCGAAGGGGGGGTCGTGGGGCGGGGGTACTGGTTGGGGGGTCAAGGGTGAGGTAGTCTCGAGGGCGAGGCTATGGTCAAAACCGGAAGTAACACCTAGGTGTGAAAAGGTGACCCTCCAGCTGCTGGTCCTAGACCGGAAGGGTGCGCTCAGTGGAAGGCCTAAACCGGAAGGGTGCGCTCTGTAGAAGGCCTAAACCGGAAGGGTGCGCTCTGTAGAAGGCCTTTTCCGGAAGGGTGCGCTCTGTAGAAGGCCTTTTCCGGAAGGGTGCGCTCTGTAGAAAACTTCACTACTTTTTATTTATTATTTTTATTATCACACCGGCCGATTCCCACCAAGGCAGGGTGGCCCGAAAAAGAAAAACTTTCACCATCATTCACTCCATCACTGTCTTGCCAGAAGGGTGCTTTACACTACAGTTTTTAAACTGCAACATTAACACCCCTCCTTCAGAGTGCAGGCACTGTACTTCCCATCTCCAGGACTCAAGTCCGGCCTGCCGGTTTCCCTGAATCCCTTCATAAATGTTACTTTGCTCACACTCCAACAGCACGTCAAGTATTAAAAACCATTTGTCTCCATTCACTCCTATCAAACACGCTCACGCATGCCTGCTGGAAGTCCAAGCCCCTCGCACACAAAACCTCCTTTACCCCCTCCCTCCAACCCTTCCTAGGCCGACCCCTACCCCGCCTTCCTTCCACTACAGACTGATACACTCTTGAAGTCATTCTGTTTCGCTCCATTCTCTCTACATGTCCGAACCACCTCAACAACCCTTCCTCAGCCCTCTGGACAACAGTTTTGGTAATCCCGCACCTCCTCCTAACTTCCAAACTACGAATTCTCTGCATTATATTCACACCACACATTGCCCTCAGACATGACATCTCCACTGCCTCCAGCCTTCTCCTCGCTGCAACATTCATCACCCACGCTTCACACCCATATAAGAGCGTTGGTAAAACTATACTCTCATACATTCCCCTCTTTGCCTCCAAGGACAAAGTTCTTTGTCTCCACAGACTCCTAAGTGCACCACTCACTCTTTTTCCCTCATCAATTCTATGATTCACCTCATCTTTCATAGACCCATCCGCTGACACGTCCACTCCCAAATATCTGAATACGTTCACCTCCTCCATACTCTCTCCCTCCAATCTGATATTCAATCTTTCATCACCTAATCTTTTTGTTATCCTCATAACCTTACTCTTTCCTGTATTCACCTTTAATTTTCTTCTTTTGCACACCCTACCAAATTCATCCACCAATCTCTGCAACTTCTCTTCAGAATCTCCCAAGAGCACAGTGTCATCGGCAAAGAGCAGCTGTGACAACTCCCACTTTGTGTGTGATTCTTTATCTTTTAACTCCACGCCTCTTGCCAAGACCCTCGCATTTACTTCTCTTACAACCCCATCTATAAATATATTAAACAACCACGGTGACATCACACATCCTTGTCTAAGGCCTACTTTTACTGGGAAATAATTTCCCTCTTTCCTACATACTCTAACTTGAGCCTCACTATCCTCGTAAAAACTCTTCACTGCTTTCAGTAACCTACCTCCTACACCATACACTTGCAACATCTGCCACATTGCCCCCCTATCCACCCTGTCATACGCCTTTTCCAAATCCATAAATGCCACAAAGACCTCTTTAGCCTTATCTAAATACTGTTCACTTATATGTTTCACTGTAAACACCTGGTCCACACACCCCCTACCTTTCCTAAAGCCTCCTTGTTCATCTGCTATCCTATTCTCCGTCTTACTCTTAATTCTTTCAATTATAACTCTACCATACACTTTACCAGGTACACTCAACAGACTTATCCCCCTATAATTTTTGCACTCTCTTTTATCCCCTTTGCCTTTATACAAAGGAACTATGCATGCTCTCTGCCAATCCCTAGGTACCTTACCCTCTTCCATACATTTATTAAATAATTGCACCAACCACTCCAAAACTATATCCCCACCTGCTTTTAACATTTCTATCTTTATCCCATCAATCCCGGCTGCCTTACCCCCTTTCATTTTACCTACTGCCTCACGAACTTCCCCCACACTCACAACTGGCTCTTCCTCACTCCTACAAGATGTTATTCCTCCTTGCCCTATACACGAAATCACAGCTTCCCTATCTTCATCAACATTTAACAATTCCTCAAAATATTCCTTCCATCTTCCCAATACCTCTACCTCTCCATTTAATAACTCTCCTCTCCTATTTTTAACTGACAAATCCATTTGTTCTCTAGGCTTTCTTAACTTGTTAATCTCACTCCAAAACTTTTTCTTATTTTCAACAAAATTTGTTGATAACATCTCACCCACTCTCTCATTTGCTCTCTTTTTACATTGCTTCACCACTCTCTTAACTTCTCTCTTTTTCTCCATATACTCTTCCCTCCTTGCATCACTTCTACTTTGTAAAAACTTCTCATATGCTAACTTTTTCTCCCTTACTACTCTCTCTACATCATCATTCCACCAATCGCTCCTCTTCCCTCCTGCACCCACTTTCCTGTAACCACAAACTTCTGCTGAACACTCTAACACTACATTTTTAAACCTACCCCATACCTCTTCGACCCCATTGCCTATGCTCTCATTAGCCCATCTATCCTCCAATAGCTGTTTATATCTTACCCTAACTGCCTCCTCTTTTAGTTTATAAACCTTCACCTCTCTCTTCCCTGATGCTTCTATTCTCCTTGTATCCCATCTACCTTTTACTCTCAGTGTAGCTACAACTAGAAAGTGATCTGATATATCTGTGGCCCCTCTATAAACATGTACATCCTGAAGTCTACTCAACAGTCTTTTATCTACCAATACATAATCCAACAAACTACTGTCATTTCGCCCTACATCATATCTTGTATACTTATTTATCCTCTTTTTCTTAAAATATGTATTACCTATAACTAAACCCCTTTCTATACAAAGTTCAATCAAAGGGCTCCCATTATCATTTACACCTGGCACCCCAAACTTACCTACCACACCCTCTCTAAAAGTTTCTCCTACTTTAGCATTCAAGTCCCCTACCACAATTACTCTCTCACTTGGTTCAAAGGCTCCTATACATTCACTTAACATCTCCCAAAATCTCTCTCTCTCCTCTGCATTCCTCTCTTCTCCAGGTGCATACACGCTTATTATGACCCACTTCTCGCATCCAACCTTTACTTTAATCCACATAATTCTTGAATTTACACATTCATATTCTCTTTTCTCCTTCCATAACTGATCATTTAACATTACTGCTACCCCTTCCTTTGCTCTAACTCTCTCAGATACTCCAGATTTAATCCCATTTATTTCCCCCCACTGAAACTCTCCTACCCCCTTCAGCTTTGTTTCGCTTAGGGCCAGGACATCCAACTTCTTTTCATTCATAACATCAGCAATCATCTGTTTCTTGTCATCCGCACTACATCCACGCACATTTAAGCAACCCAGTTTTATAAAGTTTTTCTTCTTCTCTTTTTTAGTAATTGTATACAGGAGAAGGGGTTACTAGCCCATTGCTCCCGGCATTTTAGTCGCCTCATACGACACGCATGGCTTACGGAGGAAAGATTCTTTTCCACTTCCCCATGGACAATAGAAGAAATAAAAAAGAACAAGAGCTATTTAGAAAAAGGAGAAAAACCTAGATGTATGTATATATATATATGCATGTGCGTGTCTGTGAAGTGTGACCAAAGTGTAAGTAGGAGTAGCAAGATATCCCTGTTATCTTAGCGTGTTTATGAGACAGAAAAAGAAACCAGCAATCCTACCATCATGCAAAACAGTTACAGGTTTTTGTTTCACAGTCATCTGGCAGGACGGTAGTACTTCCCTGGGTGGTTGCTGTCTACCAACCTACTACTACTTACATATGTATATATATATATATATATATATATATATATATATATATATATATATATATATATATATATATATATATATGCATATGCATAATTTTAATAAGTGTGGTGCACACTGATCTGTTAACAGTAATTCCCACATGAACGAAATATCAAAGAGTGGAAAGGAATCTGTGTTCCCTTCAAAACAAGATTGCTCTGATACTGATGGAGAGCTCTTCATCCAAGGTACTGGAATTACTCCCTCCCATTTCTTGGATCTAACCTGGTAACTTCTTATTGTCCGTAGGGTGAATGACCCATACGGGTTTAGCTCATCCCAGCAAATACAATGATCCACGATTTAGGATTTATGTTTTAATTTACGTTTATTTAGGATTTATATGTTCAAATTTACATTTAATTAGGAATTATGTTCAAATTTAACTTCATTTTGGATTTATCTGTTCTAATTTACTTGAATCTAAAGACAAATCAGAACATTTGTCTTAAATTTCAGAATCAGCAAATACGAAATAAACAAAAAAATTAAGTATCAAAATGTTTATCAACTCGTCGACATCGACTCCCCAGGTCAACTCGTCGACATCGACTCCCCAGGTCAACTCGTCAACATCGACTCCCCAGGTCAACTCGTCGACATCGACTCCCCAGGTCAACTCGTCGACATCGACTCCCCAGGTCAACTCGTCGACATCGACTCCCCAGGTCAACTCGTCAACATCGACTCCCCAGGTCAACTCGTCGACATCGACTCCCCAGGTCAACTCGTCGACATCGACTCCCCAGGTCAACTCGTCGACATCGACTCCCCAGGTCAACTCGTCGACATCGACTCCCCAGGTCAACTCGTCGACATCGACTCCCCAGGTCAACTCGCCGACATCGACTCCCCAGGTCAACTCGTCGACATCGACTCCCCAGGTCAACTCGTCGACATCGACTCCCCAGGTCAACTCGTCGACATCGACTCCCCAGGTCAACTCGTCGACATCGACTCCCCAGGTCAACTCGTCGACATCGACTCCCCAGGTCAACTCGTCGACATCGACTCCCCAGGTCAACTCGTCGACATCGACTCCCCAGGTCAACTCGTCGACATCGACTCCCCAGGTCAACTCGTCGACATCGACTCCCCAGGTCAACTCGTCGACATCGACTCCCCAGGTCAACTCGTCGACATCGACTCCCCAGGTCAACTCGTCGACATCGACTCCCCAGGTCAACTCGTCGACATCGACTCCCCAGGTCAACTCGTCGACATCGACTCCCCAGGTCAACTCGTCGACATCGACTCCCCAGGTCAACTCGTCGACATCGACTCCCCAGGTCAACTCGTCGACATCGACTCCCCAGGTCAACTCGTCGACATCGACTCCCCAGGTCAACTCGTCGACATCGACTCCCCAGGTCAACTCGTCGACATCGACTCCCCAGGTCAACTCGTCGACATCGACTCCCCAGGTCAACTCGTCGACATCGACTCCCCAGGTCAACTCGTCGACATCGACTCCCCAGGTCAACTCGTCGACATCGACTCCCCAGGTCAACTCGTCGACATCGACTCCCCAGGTCAACTCGTCGACATCGACTCCCCAGGTCAACTCGTCGACATCGACTCCCCAGGTCAACTCGTCGACATCGACTCCCCAGGTCAACTCGTCGACATCGACTCCCCAGGTCAACTCGTCGACATCGACTCCCCAGGTCAACTCGTCGACATCGACTCCCCAGGTCAACTCGTCGACATCGACTCCCCAGGTCAACTCGTCGACATCGACTCCCCAGGTCAACTCGTCGACATCGACTCCCCAGGTCAACTCGTCGACATCGACTCCCCAGGTCAACTCGTCGACATCGACTCCCCAGGTCAACTCGTCGACATCGACTCCCCAGGTCAACTCGTCGACATCGACTCCCCAGGTCAACTCGTCGACATCGACTCCCCAGGTCAACTCGTCGACATCGACTCCCCAGGTCAACTCGTCGACATCGACTCCCCAGGTCAACTCGTCGACATCGACTCCCCAGGTCAACTCGTCGACATCGACTCCCCAGGTCAACTCGTCAACATCGACTCCCCAGGTCAACTCGTCAACATCGACTCCCCAGGTCAACTCGTCAACATCGACTCCCCAGGTCAACTCGTCGACATCGACTCCCCAGGTCAACTCGTCGACATCGACTCCCCAGGTCAACTCGTCGACATCGACTCCCCAGGTCAACTCGTCGACATCGACTCCCCAGGTCAACTCGTCGACATCGACTCCCCAGGTCAACTCGTCGACATCGACTCCCCAGGTCAACTCGTCAACATCGACTCCCCAGGTCAACTCGTCAACATCGACTCCCCAGGTCAACTCGTCGACATCGACTCCCCCGGTCAACTCGTCGACATCGACTCCCCCGGTCAACTCGTCGACATCGACTCCCCAGGTCAACTCGTCGACATCGACTCCCCAGGTCAACTCGTCAACATCGACTCCCCAGGTCAACTCGTCGACATCGACTCCCCAGGTCAACTCGTCGACATCGACTCCCCAGGTCAACTCGTCGACATCGACTCCCCAGGTCAACTCGTCGACATCGACTCCCCAGGTCAACTCGTCGACATCGACTCCCCCGGTCAACTCGTCGACATCGACTCCCCCGGTCAACTCGTCGACATCGACTCCCCCGGTCAACTCGTCGACATCGACTCCCCCGGTCAACTCGTCGACATCGACTCCCCCGGTCAACTCGTCGACATCGACTCCCCCGGTCAACTCGTCGACATCGACTCCCCCGGTCAACTCGTCGACATCGACTCCCCCGGTCAACTCGTCGACATCGACTCCCCCGGTCAACTCGTCGACATCGACTCCCCCGGTCAACTCGTCGACATCGACTCCCCCGGTCAACTCGTCGACATCGACTCCCCCGGTCAACTCGTCGACATCGACCCCAGGTCAACTCGTCGACATCGACTCCCCCGGTCAACTCGTCGACATCGACTCCCCCGGTCAACTCGTCGACATCGACTCCCCCGGTCAACTCGTCGACATCGACTCCCCCGGTCAACTCGTCGACATCGACTCCCCCGGTCAACTCGTCGACATCGACTCCCCCGGTCAACTCGTCGACATCGACTCCCCCGGTCAACTCGTCGACATCGACTCCCCCGGTCAACTCGTCGACATCGACTCCCCCGGTCAACTCGTCGACATCGACTCCCCCGGTCAACTCGTCGACATCGACTCCCCCGGTCAACTCGTCGACATCGACTCCCCAGGTCAACTCGTCGACATCGACTCCCCAGGTCAACTCGTCGACATCGACTCCCCAGGTCAACTCGTCGACATCGACTCCCCAGGTCAACTCGTCGACATCGACTCCCCAGGTCAACTCGTCGACATCGACTCCCCAGGTCAACTCGTCGACATCGACTCCCCAGGTCAACTCGTCGACATCGACTCCCCAGGTCAACTCGTCGACATCGACTCCCCAGGTCAACTCGTCAACAGGCACCTAAAGTCAGTACCTGACCAACCGGGCTGTGGTTCGTATGTCAGCTTGCGTGCGGCCAGCAGTAACAGCCTGGTTGATCAGACCCTGGTCCACAATGAGGCCTGGTCTCAGATCGAGCCGCGAGGGCGTTGACCCCCGAAACCTTCTCCAAGTAAACATTGACCCCTCACCCAGGTCAACTCGTCAACATCGACCCCCAGGTTACTAAACAACAAGCGTAGTTACTTGCCTGTCAATACCGTCAACCACCAGACCAGAGCCCAGGAAACCGCAGTAGCAGCCGTAGCCCTTGTAGCTCAGCGGGTTGCAGTCGGTAGCGCAGGTCATCATATTGAACAAGTGGAACACGGAACGTTTCCTCCTGCTGGATGAAGCACTCTGTTCCTCTGTTCTCACTTCGATCCAAGTGGGCTGGAGGCTGTTATCACTGTTGTTATTATTACTTTGGCTGTTGCTGCTGTTGCTCAACTCCTCTAGTGCCGAATCTAGAAACAAAAACATAATGGACTCAGTTTTATTTTTAAATGTTTGATGATTAATAAATAAGGACTAAAAAACGTTCCAGTGTCTCTTGCATTTGACTATCTGTCTCGGGTTTAGCACAACTTCGATCGAGGTTTTGGAACTAAACACTTCTCAAAGCTGAAGGACTGACCCCCTTCCTCCCCGCTCAAAAATTTTTCATCTCCACTACTGCTCTCTTCAGTATTTAAATCGCCTCCGTATTCGACTGAAGAAGCCTGCTGAACAGGCTAAACCTTTCGACAGTTAAGATATCCAACTGTTGCATGTATGTGTTAATCTACGATGACCGATGATGTAACAGCGGCGATAACAACAGAGATCAAGAGTAAGAGCGCTGCTGATAGCGGCTTGATAACAGGGATAAAACTGTGATAATGTTGGTAGAATTGCCGACAATGTTAAGTAACAGGACACAGGTGCAACTAATGCGACATTTTATTGACAACGTTTCGCTCTCCAGGAAATTTGTCAAGCAGTTACAAACAATACTGGGACACGGAGGAGTATATATAGGTACTGGGTGAGGTTTAAAGAATAATCGTTGAAGGTAGTAGTGGTAGTATTGTAGTAGTAGTTGTGGTACTTGTGGTACTAGCAGTAGAAGTGGTAGCAGCTATGTGATGGCGGGGTTTATTGCTTTCGAGGAGAATTCTTACTAATACATTTATGAAGGGGTTCAGGGAAACCGGCAGGCCGGACTTGAGTCCTGGAGATGGGAAGTACAGTGCCTGCACTCTGAAGGAGGGGTGTTAATGTTGCAGTTTAAAAACTGTAGTGTAAAGCACCCTTCTGGCAAGACAGTGATGGAGTGAATGATGGTGAAAGTTTTTCTTTTTCGGGCCACCCTGCCTTGGTGGGAATCGGCCGGTGTGATAATAAAAATAAAAATAAACGTCAGAGATGATGAATCTGTCTTTATTCTGTTAGAAATAGTGATTAATAATGATTAAAGGCATTTACATCTACGGAAAGTGGGTTCTTTAATCACTAGGTGCACGTCGTTGAATTTCATCATGTGGTTGGCGGAAATCCGGTGTTGTACTCAAGCATTGCTCAAGTTATCCTCCGTACATGCATTAATGTGTTCATTGAGACTTGTTTCGAGGTTTCTTACTATTCACCTACGTATATTCTGTTACAGCCTCCATAGGAGATAGTATAAATTTACCCCAGCGTTGACTGGTTCAATGTTCAACTTCGTCCTAGTGTCAGATCTTTTATTGAAGTACTGGTTGCGATGGCTAGTGTTAGATTGTGCGAGTACTTTAGAGACGTGCAATGCAGCCTGATTGTAGGGAAGGATTATTACTTTGTTAGGAGTGGTGTTGGTACTTCGAGAATTTATGATCTGAAGGGCTCTTTTTCTTGCAGTCTTTGATGAAAAAGGAAAGGAAATGTAGATCAGAGAAGGTTTGGTGTATATATGTACATTCCTCGTCAAAAACTCTGGACTGCAAATTCGGTATGTTCTTCGGAAAAATCCAGTGCTGATGCCTCTTTTGGTCCTAGTATCTTGACTGGAATAGAAGTGTGCCAGATCGTTTTTACTTTTAGGTTTTCCGTGAACTTGAAACTTTAGTGTTATCTGTTTTGTGATTGGGACCATCTAGAAAAGGTAGCTTGTCATTGGACTCTTCTAATGTAAACCGGATAGCCGGTTCAACTGCGTTGAGTCTTGCCTGAAGATTCGCACATCAGAACGCTTGGGCGTTATTATGAAGACGTCGTCCACATAATATAACTGTGACGCTGGTGGGGATGATGTTGGCGACCCGTTCAGCTTCCAGGTGTTCTATATACAAAGTTAGCTACGACGGCACTGATATGGAACCCCCTTCCCATACCATAGGATTGTTTGTAGAGCGTGTTATTGAAATAAAAGCAGTTGAAATTAATGCAGAGTTCACTCAGGTCAAAGTAATCTCCGGGAGGTAGAGGAAGATTAAGGTCCTGATTGACTTTACGTCGGAGAACGCTAATGGTTTGTGTTGTGGGTGCCTTAGTGAAGAGGGAGGCTACGTTCAAACTATTCAGTTTCTTGTTTCGGAAGGAAAGGTCTCGGATGCGATAGAGGTCACCTGAATGCTTTAGATGGACGGGGCTGATGGTCCCCAGAAGGCAAGAAAGATTGGCGATGTGACTGGTCTCGGAGGAATATTATGTTTGTCTTAAGTAATCCATACATGTGTGTAGGTTTAGGTTACTGGGTATCAAGTGTAAAATGGGGTCCCCCATCAGCGCCGTCTTAGCCAACTTGTATATGGAACACCTGGAAGCTGAACGGGTCGCTAACATCATCCCCACCTGTGTCGCTTGGTTACGTCATGTGGACGACGTCTTCATAATAACGCCCAAGCGTTTTGATGTGCGGAATCTTCAGGCAAGACTCAACGCAGTTGAACCGGCTTTCCAGTTTTCACTTGAGTCCAGTGACAAGCTACCTTTTCTAGACGTCCTCATTCACAAAGTAGATAACACTTTTAAGGTTTAAGGTTTACCAGAAACCTAAAAAACAAAAACAATCTCACACGCTATTCCAATCAAGATACTAAGACCAAAAGAGGCACCGCCATTGGATTTTTCCTAAGAACATACCGAATTTACAGTCCAGAGTTCTTGACGAGGAGTATACATAAATAAAGCAACCCTTCACTGATCTACATTTCCTTTTCTTTTTCATAAAAGACTGCAAGAAAAAGAGCCCTTTAGAACATAAATTCTTCAAGCACCAACACCACTCCTAACAAAGTAAAAATTTTTCCTCACAATCAGGCTGCATTGAACGTCTGTAAAGTGCTCGCACAAACTTACACTTAGTCATCGCAACCAGTACTTCCATAAAAGATCTGACACCAGGACGAAGTTGAAGAACATTGAACTAATCAATGCTGGGATTTATACTATCTCCTGTGGAGACTGTAACAGAATATACGTAGGTGAATAGCAAGAAACCTCGAAACAAGTCTCAATGAACACATTAATGCATGTACGAACGATAACTTGAGCAATGCCTGCGTACAACAACGGAATTCCGTAAAGCACATGATGAAATTCAACGACGCCCACCTAGTGATGAAAGAGCCCACTTTCCGTAGACGTACATAAGATAAGATTTCGTTCGGATTTTTAATCCCCGGAGGGTTAGCCACCCAGGATAACCCAAGAAAGTCAGTGCGTCAGCGAGGACTGTCTAACTTATTTCCATTAGGGTCCTTAATCTTGTCCCCCAGGATGCGACCCACACCAGTCGACTAACACCCAGGTACCTATTTGCTGCTAGGTGAATAGGACAACAGGTGTAAGGAAACGTGTTGAAATGTTTCCACCCGCCGGGAATCGAACCCGGGCCCTCCGTGTGTGAAGCAGGAGCTTTAGCCACCAGGCCACCGGGCCACATGCCTTGAACCATATTTAATCGCTATTTCTAACAAACATAATAAAGGCAGATTCATCATCTCTGAAGTATTAGCAAGAATTCTCCTCAAAACAATAACCTCGCCATCACATATCTGCTACCACTACTAATACTACTACCACCACCACCACAAGTACAACTACTACTACTACCACTAGCACAATACTACTACCTACAAAGATTATATTATGCTTTGCACCTCACTTTGACCTATATATTCCTCCTTGTGTCCCTGTACTGTTTATAACGGCTTGAAAAAATTCCTGGAGAGCGAAACGTTGTCATAATAAAATGCTGTAATAGTTGCACTTGTTTTACCTAACAAGGATAAAGATGAGGACTAAGTTGTTGAGGTATGAGCACCCACACACAACTCTCAGCATCAGGTGCTACGTACGAAACTTGTGTGAGTGAAGTGTGAGCACCCACACACCGATCACTCAACCCCAGGAGCTGGCGATGAAGCTGGTGCTGGTAAGGTGTTATCAGCCACACAAGGAGCAATCAACACCAGGTAAAAGACATACGTTATACCCAAAGAAAATCTGAGGAAGCATTTATTTTAGGTTGTGTGTGTGTGTGTGTGTGTGTGTGTGTGTGTGTGTGTGTGTGTGTGTGTGTGTGTGTGTGTGTGTGTGTGTGAGAGAGTGAGAGAGTGAGAGAGTGAGTATATACAGAGTATGGCTGTGATGGTGGAGATTTGGCTCTTGTTCCCATGAGTGTACATGTGTGTGTGTGTCCAACCTACGTAGCAGGAATTAAAAATTCAGTGTCGTTCATGCACTCCCTCAGGAGTCATGAGAACCATGATATTTTTTATTAGGTCTCTGCTGAAAATTTAAAACTTACTCTCAAGGAAAAACCTCATCCTCTGTTTACTTCGTATAAGCGTCTCAAAATCATGCATTTTTGCGAGTGGCGTAACATGATAAAGTATCGTCATGCAGTGAGGTGCATTCTGCAACAATTCACCCTCCTAGGCATACTCTGGGACTCAAAATAAAATTATTAATTTTTCCTGCAATTATACTGTCAAAAAAGAAGTACAAATGAAAACTTTCTGTAGAATGTACTAATACGATGCATGTTTTTTTCAGGACCACATCCAGATATACTATGTATGGAGCTGCTGTTGGAATAACCTGTATGAAATATCAAATTTAATCCCAACAGCAGGTGTAGCCCCACTGTGAGGTGAGGTTTGTGAGGGATTTAACCTGCTGACCAACACGTGAAAAACAGACACGATGTTTTAGAGACTAAAAAAAGCGTGAAGGTTATTGCTGAAAATACGTAAATGGAATGTGGCTTTAAAATGCTCCTGCCGACCCATAAGTCTTGAACCTTAAAAAAAACATTCGCATGGGAAAAAAGAATATATGGTAAAATAGTAAGTTGTATATTTCAAAGCTCGTTCCTGATGATATATCTGGGACACAGTTTAATTTAGCTTATAAAAGCACAGTATAATGCAAGATAGAATAATATAGTACAGCATTACATAGGCAGTAGTGCTGTATAGCCCTTGTGGTTTAGCGCTTCTTTTTGATTATAATAATACATAGGCAGTACATAATTGTTTGCTACAGAGTAACATAACTCACGCTTGCATATCACAGCGCCTGGAAGGAAGGAGAATTGATGAAAGTCAAGATCAAAGGATTCTCCACCTTCCTAAACTCTCACTTACCTTCACTCGTGAATGCCAAGCAAACAATTAGTTTTACAGTTTGTCTACGAAGCAGAAGTCATGGCTTCACTGAGGAAAAGAGAGAGACAGAGAGATGAAAAGCAGTCCTTCCCAAGACACACCACATATGGTAGAAAATGTGTAGCAGTTTCTTAAACAGGGTATTGTTGTCGAAAGATTTTAAGAGCGACTGTAGTAAGTGCTGTCACTGGTCCACACTTTAGAGAGAAAAGGAGATATAAATTCCGTTCCAGGGAGAAATGTCAGTATTTTATCCACAGTGGTACATTTCAAACCATTTTGGAAATATACCTAGACTTTGTGCATTGTAAATAACACATAATTTATCACAGTAACTTGTTCAGTTATCAAAACTTTGCGGTCCAGTCCCTGGACCCATTATGTATATCTGTAATATTTTGACTACCACCCACAGGATGAGTGTGGGGCTGCTTAATAAAGGAATTAATTAACTTTAACTCCGAGGTTCGGGTTATTTGTGAACTAATCTACCCACGGTAATGACTTAATTTTATTTTATTATTATTATTATTATTATTATTATTATTATTAAAGATTCGCCGGTAAACACTTGATCTACACAGTGCCTCGTGCCTCGTTGTGCTCCGGGTTATCTCGTGTTTTCACGGTCGCTCTTACGTGCTAGAACTTTAATTTGTGTCATCAATCCTATACGATACATCCCTCTAGCGCCTGGAACCAATCTTGGGCGGAAAACATTATATACTGAGTCAAAAAAGGAGAATTAGTGTGCACTACCTAGCAGAGTTTACTGCCAGAGGGGAATCATAGGCCTGTGTTCCGTGTGCAAAATAATAATAATAGAACTTTTCTTTGTCAGAGGAAAGAAAGTCTCCCTGATAACATTGAGTATACATAGTGTATAGTGTATACTACAGTGGTCCCTAGTATATAGATGATAAAGGCTAAAGTGTCATTTGAAAACAGGTGAATTTGTAAATGAAGTGATAAGCCTATAGAGGCAGGTGCCAGAAGTCGCCAGAAACTTACCACACTGGTCAGCTGTTTTAATAATCTTCCTGGCCTGCTAGTGTACTCGCATATAATCTAGTGATACCAGTGAATAGCAGAATACAGTGTTGTAGTAGCAACTAACCAGTATTATAATGGTACTTAGTGGAGTGGAGTGACTATCATTAGTTTCTTTTTTCTTGAAATACCAGACGTATGCTATGAATCTCATATAATCTCTAGTTACCAGCGGTCGCAATATACACATCGAGAAGCAATTATTACTACAGAAAAAGCGTCCTTCCTCCAAAATTTCCACCAGTCAACTATAGTGATAATATAGCATTTATTGTGGTGGAGACCAAAAAAAAACTAGAAAAGCTAGATACAGTGATTGATAAACAAGGGTTGAGGCTCGACCGTTCGTCACTGTAGGAACTGCCAGCAGTCACCGGTTCTTCAACACGCAAGTTATACTTTTGTATCAATCAAATCACATATTACTCGGGTAGATAATTTCAAGTAGATCCTTCATGTGTTAGCCCAAATCACCGACCAGTATGTTTTAAATAAGTGACCCACTGATCAGATCAGAAGATCAGACTGGTTCCGAACCCTCGACTGGTCCGAACCCTCGACTGGTCCGAACCCTCGACTGGTCCGAACCCTCGACTGGTCCGAACCCTTGACTGGTCCGAACCCTTGACTGGTCCGAACCCTTGACTGGTCCGAACCTTTGACTGGTTTCAAACGGATTCGTTGGACAATAAAGTAGACTGTAAACGGATGGGGTTGTAGGCGCCCTTATCAAACACAAACAATAAATATAAATCAGGAACGTACACGGTAAGCTGTCCAATATACAAGTACAGTTAGAAATTGAAATACAAATAGCTAGAGCTTCATTTAAGGAGGTTATTAATAGAGTATTCAAGAGGTTGCTAGTAGAATTACAGTAAATCAACCATTCAAATCATTATGAAGCTCTGTGTAGTCTGCAGTCAAACAAACGGGCTTCCACATGGATAAATTGTCATTTTTGTGGAAATTGGTGTCACGCCCCTTGTGCAGATATCCAAGAACTAGCTACAAGCAGTATTAAAACAGGAAAGTGTTTTTGGGTATGCCCAAAAGAGATAAATCTGTGGACTAAAATCACAAGGGTATTAAAAGAGGATAACATCAAAGCTGCTTTCATAGAAAACCTGGAAGCTTTCTACAACAGATGGGAACATAAAAAGTCTGGGCTGAATGGTACTGCCCTTGATACTGGCCATGTAGTCAGAAACTGTAAGGCTGGAGGTGATGTCCTGGTAGTCAGTAAATGTGGGGCTGATAGTGCTGTCCTGGGAGACAGTAATGGTGAAGCTGGAGGTGCTGTCCTGGGAGACAGTAATGGTGAAGCTGGAGGTGCTGTCCTGGGAGACAGTAATGGCGAAGCTGGAGGTGCTGTCCTGGGAGACAGTAATGGTGAAGCTGGAGGTGCTGTCCTGGGAGACAGTAATGGTGAAGCTGGAGGTGCTGTCCTGGGAGACAGTAATGGTGAAGCTGGAGATTTTGTCCAGGTAGTCAGGAATTATACGCAGGAAGGAATACATATAAATGACCTCATAGGGGACAGGAACCGTAGTGGGGAAACAAGTGTAGTCAAAGATAAGATAAAACCAATATTGCAAACTAGAAATACCACAGGAAATAGCAAACAAGAGGACTCCACTAGCAATAGTGAGGATATATTACCAAAAACAACTGGTGGGAGCTCCATTGTTGGTGCTAGAGAGGATAGGAATAAGACAGGGAAACATGCACCAACAGAGAATACAGTCACAGAAACCCAAGGCAAACGGAAACCAAGCCTGTGCACATACTATGCACTTGGTATCTGCAGACATGGGAAATCTGGAAAAACAGATGGGACGTGCAACTATGACCACCCTAGAAAATGCCGTGCCCATATGACAACAGGAAAATGCAAACTCCCTTCCTGTAAGCTTTTTCACCCTGAAATGTGTACCTCTTCAGTACAGGAAAGACTGTGCTATAACTTAAATTGCCAGGCACACCATCTAAAGGGAACAAAAAGATACAAAACATCTAGGCCATGGGAAAAAATGGGTAGCCGCAGCCACTCAAGAGGGAGAGGTTTTTTAGTGCCAGGAAGGAAAAAAAACTGGCAGGAAATGGCAGAAATCGTACACCAAATCCAGTCATTCCTGGAGTGGAACCACAGTCGATGGCCTCCACTCCAAACCAACAGATACAGATACTAATGCCGGAAAAAAAATCTCTTCCCCCCAGTACCAGCAATACCACCAGTCTGATGACATTCTTCTTTGCAAATATACAGGGTCTAAAGCCAGCAACAAACAACAAAATACCTTTCATCCGTGGACTGCTTGCAGAGGCGAAGGCAATGTTCGCGGCTTTCACTGAGACCCACATAAAGGATCACTTGGACAACGAAATATGGATCCCAGGTTACAACCTATACAGATGTGACAGAGTGAACAGGCAAAAAAGGGGAGGGGAAGTTGGCCTGTACATTGCAGAGTCACTTGTTTGCACAGAACTACTTAATGCCTCAAATGATGTAGTGGAAGTTTTAGCAGTAAAGATCGAGAACCAAAACCTAGTCATTGTGGTAGTCTACAAGCCTCCGGATGCAACATTCCAGCAATTCCAGGAACAGCTGTTAAAAATTGACCACTGTCTGGAAAATCTTCCAGCTCCTGCACCCAACATCTTGCTCCTGGGGGATTTCAACTTAAGGCACCTAAAATGGAGGAATATAGCAAATAATATTGTTGCAGTAATAACACCAGGAGGCAGCTCTGATGAAAACTCTCACTCACACGAGCTTTTAAATCTCTGCACAAAATTCAATTTAAACCAGCAAATAATAGAGCCTACTAGACTGGAGAATACACTAGACCTCATCTTCACTAACAATGATGATCTGATAAGAAATGTCACCATATCAAAAACAATATACTCAGATCACAACATAATTGAGGTTCAGACATGTATGCGTGGAGCCCCAGACCGACATAATGAGATTAGTCACGAGGGAGCATTCACCAAATTCAACTTCAGTAACAAAAACATAAAGTGGGACCAAGTCCTAACCGATATAAGCTGGGAAGATATACTAAGCAACACAGACCCCTAGAACAGATTAACTTGGTGGCACTCGATGTATGCACAAGGCTTATTCCTCTAAGAAAAAAGAAGAGTAGATGTAAATAGAAAGAGACAGGCGCTCCCTTTACAGGCGACGGAAAAGAATAACAGAGTGGCTAAAAGAGGTCAATGTATCTGAAATGTGTAGGGAGACACTGGTCAGAGAAAGAGCAAACATCGAACTTAAGCTAAAGGAATCTTATACGAGTCAGGAATCACGGGAAGAACTAAAAGCCATAAATGAAATCGAAAGATACCCAAAGTATTTCTTCTCCTATGCCAAATCAAAGTCGAGAACAACGTCCAGTATTGGGCCCCTACTTAAATAAGATGGGTCCTTCACAGATGACAGCAAGGAAATGAGTGAGCTACTCAAGTCCCAATATGACTCAGTTTTTAGCAAGCCGCTAACCAGACTGAGAGTCGAAGATCAAAATGAATTTTTTATGAGAGAGCCACAGAATTTGGTTAACACAAGCCTATCCGATGTTATCCTGACGCCAAATGACTTCGAACAGGCGATAAATGACATGCCCATGCACTCTGCCCCAGGGCCAGACTCATGGAACTCCGTGTTCATCAAGAACTGCAAGAAGCCCCTATCACGAGCCTTTTCCATCCTATGGAGAGGGAGCATGGACACGGGGGTCGTCCCACAGTTACTAAAAACAACAGACGTAGCCCCACTCCACAAAGGGGGCAGTAAAGCAACAGCAAAGAACTACAGACCGATAGCACTAACATCCCATATCATAAAATTCTTTGAAAGGGTCCTAAGAAGCAAGATCACCACCCATCTAGAAACCCATCAGTTACACAACCCAGGGCAACATGGGTTTAGAACAGGTCGCTCCTGTCTGTCTCAACTATTCGATCACTACGACAAGGTCCTAGATGCACTAGAAGACAAAAAGAATGCAAATGTAATATATACAGACTTTGCAAAAGCCTTCGACAAGTGTGACCATGGCGTAAAAGCGCACAAAATGCGTGCTAAAGGAATAACAGGAAAAGTCGGTCGATGGATCTATAATTTCCTCACTAACAGAACACAGAGAGTAGTCGTCAACAGAGTAAAGTCCGAGGCAGCTACGGTGAAAAGCTCTGTTCCACAAGGCACAGTACTCTCTCCCATCTTGTTCCTCATCCTCATATCCGACATAGACAAGGATGTCAGCCACAGCACCGTGTCTTCCTTTGCAGATGACACCCGAATCTGCATGACAGTGTCTTCCATTGCAGACACTGAAAGGCTCCAGGCTGCAGAAAACAATATGAAGTTCAACGATGAGAAATTTCAATTACTCAGATATGGTAAACACGAGGAAATTAAATCTTCATCAGAGTACAAAACAAATTCTGGCCACAAAATAGAGCGAAACACCAACGTCAAAGACCTGGGAGTGATCATGTCGGAGGATCTCACCTTCAAGGACCATAACATTGTATCAATCGCATCTGCTAGAAAAATGATAGGATGGATAATGAGAACCTTCAAAACTAGGGAGGCCAAGCCCATGATGACACTCTTCAGGTCACTTGTTCTATCTAGGCTGGAATATTGCTGCACACTAACAGCACCTTTCAAGGCAGGTGAAATTGCTGACCTAGAAAATGTACAGAGAACCTTCATGGCGCGCATAACGGAGATAAAACACCTCAATTACTGGGAGCGCTTGAGGTTCCTAAACCTGTATTCCCTGGAATGCAGGCGGGAGAGATACATGATTATATACACCTGGAAAATCCTAGAGGGACTAGTACCGAACTTGCAAACGAAAATCACTCACTACGAAAGCAAAAGACTTGGCAGACGATGCAACATCCCCCCAATGAAAAGCAGGGGTGTCACTAGCACGTTAAGAGACCATACAATAAGTGTCAAGGGCCCGAGACTGTTCAACTGCCTCCCAGCATACATAAGGGGGATTACCAACAGACCCCTGGCAGTCTTCAAGCTGGCACTGGACAAGCACCTAAAGTCGGTTCCTGACCAGCCGGGCTGTGGCTCGTACGTTGGTTTGCGTGCAGCCAGCAGTAACAGCCTGGTTGATCAGGCTCTGATCCACCAGGAGGCCTGGTCACAGACCGGGCCGCGGGAGCGTTGACCCCCGGAACTCTCTCCAGGTAAACTCGAAGTATTCTCCCGGCCCGGGCCTTTTCCAAGTGGTGGCCCGGCCTTGGCTCCTTCTTTAGGGAGTGTTTGAGACCTAAGTCTCCCATGGGAGGAGGCACAAGTGCCTCCTCATCTTTGGAACCAACTGTCCCCAGGCCTAGCCACAAGCCATCCCCGCCCCAAGGGGGCTAATGGGAATGAGTCTTGTGAGCTGTAAGCTCGGGCTCAGGCACCTACCCTACCCTAGAAGGGCTGGGCATGGTGTCGATGAATTAATTTTCCTCGCCATATGTAAATACAGAAATTAATCACTACGAAATAACGTACACCCTCTTATTTATGCTTTCATTTGTCACTAAGATACGACAAATTATCTTAACTTACTTACATCTGTCAGTTTCTTAAACTTAGGCTACTTCACATAAGTTTCAATTAACGCAGCCTAACCCGAATTAAATAAAGCGACCCTAAGGAGGGAGTGGATAAGATTAATTTGAATATGTACAAAAACGCCCAGTAAAATGCGATGGAAAACAAACGTTGTTATGAGGATTGGTTGTTTACAGAGGTTATCTTCCTGAGATTAAACTTAATTACCTATTCCCCAAGCGCTGTTGGACCCGTGTGGGTTTAGTGTTTTTCCATGAATATAACATACAGATCCCCGTCGGATGAAGGGAGTAGCGCCGATGTTTCGCTCAGCTTAGAGCGAAATATTGTTCCACATACGTTATTTTACATCGATCCTCATGTAAGACCTCTTATTGCCACTCTCTCTCTCTCTCTCTCTCTCTCTCTCTCTCTCTCTCTCTCTCTCTCTCTCTCTCTCTCTCTCTCTCTCTCTCAATCTCTGTTGCACTACCACAACTACTACCACTACTACTATTTCTACTTCTACTACCATTTCTACTTTTGCTGCTATTCTGTCAAGCATCTAACATGATATAGACTGATGTGCACCAAGAGTGCTAAAACAATGGTCTGGACACACGTAAGAAGTAATCTTTATCGGAAATGCCTGAGTGTCTAGACACAGCTGGTGGAATGTCACATGAGGCACGAGAAGAGTAACTCCATTTACTGTTAGTGATAAGATATCTGAAATTCGTAGACTGTATCCACACTTACATCAGCAAGATAAATGAATTATGTGACGAGCGCAGAGTCTTCAGTGTTGAAGAAAAGATACAGGGTGGACAAGCAGCTTTAGTTTGGACGTTTTTCATGAAGCTCCAGAGAGACGTGTTCGCAATGAAAGCTTGTCTGCAACGGGTCTGTTGTTTTCATTATTCTCGGCAGCACAACACTTGGATTTCACTTGGTTGTCAATAATGAGATGTTTGTGTCTTGGTGTATCTGGCAGCATTGTTAGTTATTAAAGAACACTGTAATATCCAAAAAAATGTGACTGAACCTAGTGTGGTCTGATAAGGGAAGAACTAACGGTAGAATAAAACAATACCACTTTCAATCAGTCAATCAATCAAGTTTATTCTCTATAAGGATTACAATGCGGGGTTTACAGATTTTGGATATTGTGTGGTTTACATGTTTTAAAATACTAATTACAGAGGGGGCCACTAGGACACCTAGCATGGCTAGGCATTTCAGGCAGACTTAGAATAATTCTTAACATTAAATCCTTACAGATTATGGTATTAAGGCTAAGTGACTACATTATAGTTTGTAAGTTTAGCAATGTGAATGCTTTTGTTTTTGGCACAATATAGTGTCTATATTGGAGTATCATAGGCAAACTTATGACTAGTTAGGATTTATTATTTTAAGATTAAGATTCGTATTTCTGTGTTTATAGTCGATGGGTGAGTGAGTGTGTGAACCACCAGGTGGTTTACATGTAGTTAGTTGACGGGGTGTATCAGGGAGATGTTTTCTAACTGTAGTTTTGAAAGTGATGAATGTCTGCAGTTCTAGAGTTTTCAGGTAGGGTGTTCCAGATTTTAGGCCCTTTGACACACATTGAATTTTTGTAAAGGTTTAGTCGGACACGGGGAATGTCATAGAGATCTTTGTGTCTGGTGTTATGCCTGTGGGTCCTGTCACAACTATCAAGAAAGCGTTTTAGGTCAAGGTTAATATTGGAATTTAAGATCCTGTAGATTGCACAGTAGTAAGTGTGGATGTACTGAACAGGGAGTAAGTTTAGATCTATGAAGAGTGGGGGGGGGGTTGCCAGGGATGGGATTTAGTGATTATTCTTACTGCAGCTTTTTGTTGGGTTATTATTGGCTTTAGATGTGTTGCTGCAGTTGATTCCCAAGCACAAATAGCTTAGGTAAGGTATGGATAAATGAGTGAATGGTATAGTGTGAGAAGGACAGTTTGCGGCACGTAATATCGTATCTTGGAGAGGATCCCCACCGTTTTGGAAACTTTTTTTGTTATATGTTGGATATGGGTGCTGAAATTTAGGTTGTCGAGGTATAGACCTAGGAATTTGCGCTCATTATGTCTGGCAATTCGAGTGTTGTCGATCTTAATGTTAAGTTGCGCAACACCTGCTCTGCTACCAAACATAATGTAGTAGGTTTTGTCAGTGTTAAGTGTAAGTTTATTGGCTGTCATCCAAGTCAGAATTTTGAGCAGCTCCTCCTTGACAATAGTGTTGAGGGTGGCAAGATTAGGGTGGGAGATGACGTAAGTCGTGTCGTCAGCAAAGAGTATGGGTTTCAGGTGTTGGAATACGTTTGGAAGATCATTAATGTAAATGAGGAAGAACCGGGGACCAAGGACACTTCCCTGCAGAACTCCAGTATCAAGTGGCCGTATTGATGAGACTGTCTTTAATGGTGACATACTGATACCTATTAGTAAGGTAGGATTTGAAATATGCAAGCGCATGGCCTCTTATACAATAATGGTCAAGTTTATGGAGTAGGATGCCGTGATCTACTGTGTCAAACGCTTTTCTTAGGTCAAAAATTCCTAGCCGATATTCCTTATTTTCCAATGCTGTGTAAAGCAGATCTAGTATTTTTACAATTGCATCATTAGTGCTTTTATTTTTCCTGAATCCAAATTGGCAGGGGTTGAGTATGTTTTGTGCCGTTATAAATGAATATAGTCTCCTGTGCACGAGTTTCTCGAAGATTTTGGATAGCAATGGTAAGTTTGATATTGGCCTATAGTTGTTTACATCTGTAGGGTCACCTCCTTTATGTATTGGTGTGACCCTTGCCATCTTGAGTAGTGTCGGGAAAGTGCAAGTTTCTAGTAACTTGTTGAAAAGTAATGTAATAGCATGCGAAAGGACATGGGCCGCTCGCTTGTACAATAATGGTGGGACGTGAGACAGATTCCCTGAGTTATTTTTGAGTGACTTTATAATCGCGGTGACTTCCGTGGGCTCAGTTGGTACAAGATGGAAGGAATTTGGAAAATTCCCATCTAGGTAGTCCCCGGCACGGGCATTGGTACGTGGGATTTTACTGGCGAGATCAGATCCTATGTCTGAGAAGAAGTCGTTTATCTTGTTAGCTGTATCAGTGGGATGCAGTGGTGTTTCATGAGGTTTAGTCAGGACAATATTCTTGGTTTTTTTCATTATGTGGGTCCCCAGAATCTGGGAAAGTGTTTTCCAGGTCTTTTTTATATCTCCTCTTGTGTCAGTGAATCTGCTGGAGTAGTACAGTTGTTTGGCTTTCTTTATTACTTTGGTGAGAACTGATGAATAGTGTTTAAGAATATCTTTGTGTATTAAGCCCTGTCTATATTGCTTTTCATATTGGTGTTTCTTATCAATGGATTTCAGAATGCTGCTGGTTAGCCATGGGCAACCGAGCTGTTTATTCGTGATCTGTTTGGTTTTTATAGGACAATGTTTGTTGTATAGTCTAAGTTAAGAAAAATGTCTGTCCAATCGTCAATACCATTGGCCTTGGAGAATTCTGTAGGCCAGTCAACAGTCTCTAGGTCTGCTGTCAAATTCCTTATTGAGGTCTCGTCATGGAGTCTAAATGAAACTTTGTTGTATTAGAGTGGTGGCTTACTAATGCTTGTTAAGAGGAAGGTTGGGTAGTGGTCTGTAGTGCTGTCTGTGATTATCCCTGATTTAAGGGGAGCTAGTATATTGGTCCATATGTGGTCTAGTATATAAATGGAAAAAGGTTTTGAGATTATCTTAATGAGCCAAGGAGTTAAAAAGCTGTTTTCCTCTACGCGTTTAGTACTTGCTCAGAATTAAAGTAATGATTCCATCTTTCGAGTGGTATCCACTTTATCGTCCAGCAGTCATGTGTGTAAATGTCTTAAGTCGAAGTGGAGACAAGTGCTTTTTAGGATTTTGTTTTGATGGAATTGTGGGCAATGCAACATTTATGAAATGATTCCGGAAAACCGGTTCAAATTCGAGTCCTGGAAGTGGGGAAAATACAATGCCTGCGCTCTGAAGGATCGGTGGGGATTTTGTGGCATGGAGGCCATTCGAAGTGCAAGGTCTGCACACCTCTGGCATGGAATCTATTGAACAAATGATGGTGAATGTCGTTCCTTCTTTGGGTCATCTTATCTTAGTGAGAAACGAAAGTTGCTGCAAAAAAAAAGTTGAACTCAAACAGCTGAATCTAGCACAGGTAAGACAGTGATAACATCAGCACAACTAGGTGAGCACAGGATAGTAGTGTCTGTATCTCGCGTTGCAGACGGAGTTGTAGCCTCCTCCATTACACATTCTTGAGACCAGTCACAGGTACTGCTTGCGCTAAATTGTCCACGTAGATTCAGAAAAAAAATCCTTTCAAGGGGTCAACGAACCTCCGCGGACCGGTCTCTAACCAAGCCTCCTGGTGGATCGAGGCCTAGCCAATCACTGTTCCTGCTGGCTGCACGTGTTCTAATATACTAAGCACAGTGTGGCTGTGGTTTTGTAGTATCGTAGTTCATCGCTCAGATAATTTACCGAGGTAGACAAAGGAGGATTTATCCCTTTTACCCGGAGAGTTAGTAACCCCACGCCAGTCAGTTCCTTATTTCTTTTTACTGTTCTTGGTCCCTTCTCCAGAATGACTCACAACAGTCGACTAACACCCTGGTACCTAATTATTGCAAGGTGAAAAAAAGGTAACAAATGTAAGGAAACATGCCCAGTGTCTACCCGCATCAGGATAGAACCCAAGTCCTTTGATTGTGAGCCCAGTGTTCTGTCACCGAGCTCACCTAGATGACAGTGAGAGAGACTTGATCCAAGAAGCTGGATATACTCTCTCCTTCCTTAGATCAAATCTGAATGCTTCTCACTTCCCATAGCTAAGTCGTTACCTAAGGAATTGTGTTCAGCACCAGACACCTGACCATTGTTCACGACTATGAAGCTGAACACGTCTCAAGGCTGAGTGAGGAACCGACCACCTCACAACTAGGGAATTGTCTAACCTTCAGCTCTGACAGCCATATTGATGTCACCGACATGATCAACAATGTGAGAGTCAGTCCTCAAGGCGAACCTGTACATCAACATTGTCACACGCTGGAGATTCACACGCACAAGCACTTGCGTATGCGCTAACACGTACACACACATACGTACACAACACACAGGAAGTGAAATAGTCTGGAAAGTGAGGTAGTGAAGACAGGTACATTATATCGCTCTAAGAAGAGGTACGATAAAGCTCATGGAGCTGTATCGTACCCCTGCAGCCACAATTAGGAGAGTACAGTTAGGCGAGTACACACAAGTGCAGACACGTACACAAGCGCGCGCGCACGCGCACACACACACACACCTTTCACTATCAGTGATCAGCGGTTACAACTCTCACAACCTTGACCCTGTCACGACCACCACCTCCACCTCTCTTACTGAAGCTGTCAGCCCCCACACTCATTGCAGCTGTCAGTCGTCACGTTCACTTATCAGCCCACACACAACTTCAAGACGAACCCCCCTCCCCCCAAAAAAAAATCACAGCTACATTAAAGCTATCAATCCTTACGTTCAATGCCGCTGTCAGCCCTCACATCACAGCTGTCAGCCTCACACTCATTACACCTATCCTCTCTCTCACTACATATGACAGCCCCCACATTCCTTACACCTGTCAGCTGCCAACCCCCCACAGCACATATTCCACGCTCTATGAAAATGCAGAAATCGTTTGTTGCTGAAACAAATCATTCACATCATCATGGACAAAATGGCTAAATTAATATAAACATTGTTACAAACACGATAAGCTGAGTTATTATAAATATGAATTGTTATAGATAAGATAGCTGGATTGCAGTTTTCTATAAGTAAAGAACGGTTCGCCTTAAAATTACCGACCTCCACTGATTGATTCTCCTCATCCCTCTGGAGGGAGGTTCCTTGACGCTGGCGAGGGGCTCTTGATCTAGGGAACTGGATCTGTGCTCCAGTTCCCTGAATTCAGCTTGAATACCTTCCACATCCATTCCTCCCCCACTGGCACTGTATAATCCTACGGGTTTAGCGCTTCCCCCTTGATTATAATTATAATCTTAATGGAATCGCGTTCAACTTATATCCGAAAGGGTAGAAGCCCCCATTCTCGATCAGAATGAAATGTATTGCCTTGCCTCAGTCCCATTTCTGTCTACTATCACTACCCTAATTTCTACTACTTCTATTACCCATCCCTTACTACTACCATTACTACTACTACTTCCGCTAGCAGTATTACCTCTAAACACAACGTCTTCACTTCCTTCTTTCTTCCTCTTTTTCCCGTCCTTGTCCCCCCTCTACTACATATACTAGCTACCTCACCTTCGTGTGTTAGTGTGTCTTGTAAATAGTCCAGGTTGGACTGAAACGTTGTCATCCTCTTCTCTCTCCTATTTGCAGGTTATCTATGTAATGTATTTGCAAGTTGCCCTCGATTCCATGCTTTCCACATTCTTCTTTCGTTGTCTTTTCAGCGTCACCAGTACTCTGGTCACGACCAGGCTCACCCAGCGGTAAGTACCTGGGTGTTTAGTAGATTATTGTCTGAGATTATCCTGAGCTTGTAACACTGACCTCCCACTCATGTTCAGCGCTTGCTTTTAATATAACAGTTAATACTACTATTAATAAAAATAATATTGGTGTTACTGTTATAACTACAATTGTTGTAGATACCACTGTTGTGACTGTCATTGTGGCTACTACTCTTGGCCGGTGGCCTGGTGGCTAGAGCTCTCGCTTCACACACGGAGGGCCCGGGTTCGATTCCCGGCGGGTAGAAACATTTCGACACGTTTCCTTACACCTGTTGTCCTGTTCACCTAGCAGCAAATAGGTACCTGGGTGTTAGTCGACTGGTGTGGGTCGCATCCTGGGGGACAAGATTAAGGACCCCAATGGAAATAAGTTAGACAGTCCTCGATGACGCACTGACTTTCTTGGGTTATCCTGGGTGGCTAACCCTCCGGGGTTAAAAATCCGAACGAAATCTTATCTTATCTTCTTTTGGTGGGTGATGGTATGCTACTGCTAGGAGACATACATCCCAAGGGGAGGATGGTATACCACTGATAGGAATCAGACTTCTTGGGTAATGGTATACCACAGCTAGGAGACAGGCATCCTGAATGAGTATGATATGAGCGAAGGTATAACTACGTTCCCTCCCATGGTCTTAGTTCCTCGAAGCTGTGTAACCACAATGGAAGTAAGTCACTTTCTCTGATTTTTGGGGGCTAGATGTATAATAATCTATGTAACTGTATTTGTGTATACCTGAATAAGCTTTCTTACCTTACAGCTTAAGCTCATCCACGTTTATGTAATACTACGGCCCCGATCTTCTCGTTTTCTTTCTCACTATTTAAGAAAATGAGAAACGGCAGAGTAAGAAGCGCTGGTACAACTGTGCTCGTTTAACTCGATTTTTATTTAGGTTTTCTAAAGTTTATCTAGGTACAAGTTTACAGTTTTGGATGATTACAGTTGTCTTGCATAGTAACGTTTGCGTAAATTATGTAACCTAACCCACTGGGCTCGTTGTTATACCTTACGTCCTGCAGCCCAACTATTAGAAACAGAAAATCCGCCTTGATTGAGTAATCAAATCCCAATAAACTGGGTAAATCAAATGAATTATTATAATCATGGTGAAGCGCTAAGCCCGTAGGATTATACAGCGCCTGAGGGGGGAATAAAAGGTATTCAGGCTTAATTCAGGGAACTGGAGCACAGATCCAATTCCCTAGATCAAGAGCCCCTCATCAGCGTCAAGGAACCTCCCTTGCGGGGTCAAATGAGAAAGAATTACATGAGAATCGAAAAATGAAAAAGTTACATGAATTAATAGGTTACATGAATATTAACCTTGAAAAAAATTCTTCGGGATATACGTATACCTTGAGAGGTGTATTTACATATTTTCTGAGTTTATTTTAATCCCTATTTTAGGGATTAAAGCATTTTTATGATGAAAACGTTACCGTGCACTCTTAATGACCCTAGTGTTGTAGATGGGTTTCACGCATCATTAACCAACCATTTTAATACAACACCTACATGAATATTAACTATGCAATAAATCCAATTCCTCCTCTTTCTTTTGTAGCTTCATTCACTAGGTCGCTGTATAGCCCTTGTGGCTTAGCGCTTTTTGATTATAATTCATTCACTAAGGGCTTTTTTTTTCTTTTCCTAGACTGGCATATTCTAAGATTGGTCTTGCTGTGGTCAGGCAGCCTCTGCTACTGCTATTCCTGTGTATTAGGTGTTGACTGTGTGACCCTTGTGGGTTTAGTGCTTCCTTTTGATTATAAAAATCGGTGCTGAAGACCTGACCACCTACTTTAGGTGCTACAAAATTGTGTTCCCTTTCCCTAGTACTGGCTTTAGTACCCATCCTTCACAACACTCGCGGCAAGATAGTCTGTGATAATGATGTGACTTCAGCGTTCTTACCCTATGAGCAATATTAAACATTTCCACTTGTAATTCCTGGTAGCCTACACTACTGTCTTAGACTCCAGGCCCAGGAGGAGTGTCACTATTTTATTCTGGGTGATTTGTAGTGTCTTTTAATTTTATTTTTGGTAGCGCAGAAAACCACGAACAATAATAATCTACATGACAGTGTATAAGAGCGAGTCATAGATCCTGCGAGCCTCAGTAGTAGACTGTCTATAGAAGAATTTCAACCTGGAATTTCATTATTGTACCACAATGTTCCCTATCAACTCTCCTGAAATGCTTGGATGAAAGGGTATACTCAGATATTTCACTCAAGGTATTGTTGTGATTGGTTGTCCGTTACACAGTATATTAAACATATTTACTCTTATGTTTCCCTTATATGGCAAAAAAAGTACGGTTTCAGTTTTCCTAAGTGATTAGTTATCTACTAACCATTTGCTGCAGGACTCTAGTTTTAGTGATAGTACATTAGTTATATCTTGTGAGTCTTTACCTGAGACTAGCAAATCACCGTCAGTTGTATACGATAGTGTCATTGGTGCAATATTTGTATAGTATATATTTGTGTTAGTTCCATTTATAAGCAGGGTCCCTTGCCATGGCTCAGTCACATGACTAAACCTGGGCAAGGGATCCTGCTTATAAATGGTGCTAACACAAATATTATACTAAACAAGTATTGCACCATTGACAATATAAGTTCATACTTGACACTGATGGGTGTGCCGTTCACATAAAAATAGAAAGGGATCCCTGGGAACCCCCATGTTGTGATAGAAACACAGGCCTTATCTCTAGGCTTTATTGAACATAGAATCTTCATAGTACTTCTGCAACAGCAATATATAATGACTAGTACATCTAATAACGGCTTCTACAGGGATGGTGATGTCTTGCATATGTCAAGAGAAAAGTTATAACTACAGGCCACATATTTAAACTCACCATGTAATCTGCATCACTAATATAGGGATAGAAGAGAAGAGAATCACACACCATGTGTTGGCGCCCATGACACACACCAAACTGTTGTTGTTGTTAAGGGCCCCGAGAGGTGGTGCAGTATTATCCTGCTGCTGCTCCCCACAGGAGCAGTATAACTACAATCTCCCCCTTCTAAAATATCAGAGACAGTAATCTCCCAAACTGTTAGGTGGGCGACGTACACGTCCCGATCTTCTTAGCCCTTGAGCCTCTTCACCAGGTTCAATATTTTCCAGCGGGGTTTGACTAACTGCTGGAGCAGAATCCTATATTTCCGTAGGGGTAGTCTCAAGGGGCTTTCCAGGGGAAAACGAAGCATCTTTCACATCTATTGGTGTATCTTGAGATTCCACACTAATGGGGATTTCAACTGGGGCTAAATGTCTTGTAGATACTGTAGTCTCTTCACCATTTTGGTAGCGAATGTGGGCGTAATGTGGATTAGCTTGCAGGAGCTCTACCTCTTCCACTAAAGGATCCGTCTTGTTCATCCTACGGTGACTCTTCAGGAGAACGGGTCCAGGATGACATAACCAAGTGGGCACGGAGGCTCCCGTAGAGGAACGACGTGAATAGTTGAGGAGTCTTTCATGAGGGGTTGCATTAGTAGCTGTGCACAGCAATGATCTAATAGAGTGAAGAGCATCAGGTAGGACAGTTTGCCAGTGTTGAACAGGTAGATTGCGCGACTTCAATGTCATTGTAACTGCCTTCCATATAGTACCATTGAACCGCTCCACTTGACCATTGCCTTGAGGGTTGTAGCTTGTTGTTCTGCTGCAGGCAATACCTTTGCTAGACAAAAACTCCTGGAGTTCGTTACTCATGAACGAGGATCCCCTGTCTGAATGGATATAAGCTGGCATACCAAAAATAGAGAACAACTGTAAAAGACAACTAATAACAGTTGAAGCAGTCATATTTGCACAGGGGAATACAAAGAGAAACCTTGCATATTCATCTACTATGTTAAGGAAATACCTATTCTGATTTGTGCTTGGTAGAGGTCCTTTGAAATCTATATTCAGTCTCTCGAAAGGCTGGGTGGATTTTATGAGATGAGTCTTCTCTGGCTGATGAAAGTTTGGCTTGCACTCTGCACATACTCTGCATGCTCTGATCACTTGTCGCACATCTTCCACTGAGTAAGGCATGTTCTTTGATTTGACAAAATGGTACAGGCGTGTAACTCCTGGGTGACACAAAGCTTTGTGGAGCGCTGAGAGTGATTACAAATCATGACATGCTGCTCCACAGTGGGACCTAGAGAATGCATCAGGTACAGAATATCAAAGTCATAACACGATAGTTCCATCCTCCAGCGTAATATCTTGTCATTCTTTATCCTACTTTTGTGCTTCTTGTCGAACATATACATCACGAACCGTTGGTCAGTCCTTATGGTGAAATGTCTACCAGTTAAATAATGCCTCCAGTGGCGAACTGCTTCTATGATGGCCTGGGCTTCCTTTTCTACAGCAGCGTAACATTTCTCTGATCGTTGAAAAGTTCTCGAAAAGAAGACTACTGGTCGTCCTGCCTGAGATAAGACTGCAGCAAAGGCAATGTCAGATGCATCCGTTTCCACTTCGAATGGTAGGGACTCATCAATGGCTTGAACTACTGAGTTTTCAATGTCCTGTTTGAGAGTATGGAAAGCGGCTTCTGCTTCCTTTGTCACAGGAAATGTGGTAGCACTCAATGGGCGGACTTTACTTGAATAGTTGTAGATCCATTGTGAGTAATAAGCAAAGAGACCAAGAGTTCTTCGGAGTGACCTTTTGTCTTGAGGCATTGGAAGTTCCCGTAGAGGTCGTAGTCGTTCAGGGTCTGGGAATATTGAACCTCCTTCCACTACATAACCAAGGATGCTAAGCCTTTTAGTTGAAAAAGTGCACTTTTCCTCATTGTAACTGATATTTTTCTTCTTGGCGGCTTCCAAAAACTCATCAAGGTTTGCATCATGTTCCTCCTGGGTCTTGCCACAAATGGTAACATTATCTAAATACGCGTAAGTTCCCATGAGTTGCTCTTCCTGAATGAGTGAATCCATAATTCGTTGGAAGCAGGCTACCCCATTGGTGATTCCAAAAGGGACTCTGGTAAACTGATACAGGCCATCACTAGCCTGAAATGCTGTATATGGTTTATCTTCATTCCTCATAGGGACTTGATGATAGGCACTCTGTAGATCAATTGTGCTAAACACATAGTACTGAGCAATTTTGTTCACTGTATCATCAATTCGAGGTAGAGGGTACCCATCAAGAAGTGTAAATTTGTTGATTGTCTCAGAGTAATCGATAGCCAGTCTCCGTTTCCTATAATCATCTTTAACAACAACAACCTGTGCACGCCAAGGGGAATAACTCGGTTCTATAATACCCTCCTTCAGCAGCCTCTGAGTTTCTTTCTCAATGAACATCCGATCCTCATAAGAATAGCGGCGTGACTTAGCTGATATAGGATGGCAATCCGCGGTAAGATTTGCAAACAGCTTTGGTGGGTCTACCCTTAAAGTGCTAAGTCCACAGACAACAAGAGGAGGCAGTTCACCTCCATATGTTAAGGTGACACTACCATGCAGCTTCTGAAAGTCCTGACCAAGGATAACATCAGAGCACAGTTGTGGCAGAATAGCTAAATGTACATCTTGATAATCCTTTCCATTAACTCTGAGATTTACCTTACAAAACCCTAAGGTCTGAATAGAGAGAGATGTTGATGCCATGGAAACGGTACCTGATGAGTGATGTACAGTCAAGGAGTGGCGTTTAACTAAGTCAAGATTGATGAAACTCTCTGAGCTGCCACTATCAATAAGACCATCTACTTAAGTTCCTTTGATGAATACTTTCACAACTGCCTTTGACAGTGAATTTGGAGTAGCCGCAGAAGTCACTGTTGCTAGTGTCGCATGATCACTGGAATGTGTGGAGGCACTAGCTCTTGTTGATGCATTAGCACGACATACTTTAGCAAAGTGACCTTTCTTGTGGCATTTATGGCACATTGCTTCACGAGCAGGACACTTTGGACGTGGATGTCTTGAAAAACCACAAAAGAAACACACCGTACCTGCTGCTGCTGTCACTGAGGCAGGTTCCACAGTAACTTCATTGCAAGAGTCTTGGTCAGGAATTGCAGCACTTACCACTCGAGAAGGCTAAGTGGTACTGTATACTTCAGAATTCTTCTGGGCTGAATCTAGAGCTCTTGCCTGGTCAAAGGCAGCGGCTAAGTCGAGAGTTTTATTCTCCAATAAACGCTGCCTTATTATTGGTGATTGCAGGCCACTGATAAAAGCATCCCTGATGGACTCTTCACAATACTGAGCAGCTGTCACTGCTTGGAAGTGACAGTCCTTACCTAAAATTTTCAGTGCTTGAAAGTATTCCTCTAAGGACTCATCAATCTGCTGGCGGCGAGTTGCAAGGCGATAACGTGCAAAGATTTCATTTGTAGGTTTAATATCCTGAGACTTGAGGGTTTTGATAGCATCTTCGTAGGTATTACACTCAGAAATAGCCTCATATATCTTAGGTGACACAAAATTGATGAGCAGACTTAGTTTATCTAGATCTTTTTTAGGAAGGGCTCCCAAGAAGTTTTCGAAAGTCTTAAACCAGTGCTTCCATTCCTGAGCAGCCGTTGATAAGCTGGGGTCACAGTCTAGCCTCTCAGGTTTCAGTAAACGCTCCATGTTGTGATGTAGTCTAGCGCAGGATCACCACCAGGTAGCCCAGGATTCTATGTTCAATAAATTGTTGTGATAGAAACACAGGCCTTATCTCTAGGCTTTATTGAACATAGAATCTTCATAGTACTTCTGCAACAACAATATATAATGACTAGTACATCTAATAACGGCTTCTACAGGGATGGTGATGTCTTGCATATGTCAAGAGAAAAGTTATAACTACAGGCCACATATTTAAACTCGCCATGTAATCTGCATCACTAATATAGGGATAGAAGAGAAGAGAATCACACACCATGTGTTGGCGCCCATGACACACACCAAACTGTTGTTGTTGTTAAGGGCCCCGAGAGGTGGTGCAGTATTATCCTGCTGCTGCTCCCCACAGGAGCAGTATCACTACACCCCAAATGCTATCGGCAGGGGTTCTGATTCTTTATTATTGATCTTGCTTCTTGTTGCTCAGGTAAGACTTACACCAGGCTACACTACGCTGATACCCCGTAGATTTTTTTTTTCAGGATTAGGGTCATCATTCACATATACAAAAGTTTTTTTTACAGTGGTCATGAAGTCACTTTGCTGATGTAGGGCAAATGAGAGATACATTGTGTAAATTTAACCCAGAATAACCCAATGAAGTAAAAAAATGTGACGTACATTTATTGTGGTTCTGTGTTAATGTGTGAGAAGAAAAATAATTAACCACGAAATTTAGTAACCCAGGATAAGTCAATCAATGTGATTTAGAACCATCCAAAGTACAACACAATAAGTGTTACCGGCCCCAAACTGTTCAACTGCCTCCCAGCATACATAAGGGGGATTACCAATAGACCCCTGACTGTCTTCAAGAGGGTGCTGGACAGGCACTTAGTTCCCGACCAATCGGGGTGTGGTTCGTACGTCGGTTTACGTGCGGCCAGCAGTAACATCCTGGTTGATCAGGCTTTCATTCACCGCGGTGCCTGGTCATGGACCGGGCTGCGGGGGCGTTGACCCCAAAAACATCCGCCATGTATCCGGGTCGTTTTTAAATCCTCGCCCAGGATGCGACCCACAACAATCGACTAACATCCAAGGATCTACTCGCTGCTAGGTAAACGGACAAGGAGGAATAGTTGCTAGGATACTTGATCATACTTCCCGCCTCTGGAAGGGTGTTCGATCCCACGTCCTCGCGGGTGAGCCCAACAACCTAACCAACTCCGCGTAGTCGTTTATATTTTTGTTGGTAATTGAGCAAGAAGTTAAACATAATTACGCCATTAGTCAATTGTAAAACTCATCATTGTTGAATATGATTGTGTGTGTGCTTGTGTGTGTGTGTGTGTTTGCGCTCGCATGTGCGAGTGCGTGCGCGTGCTCAGGCGCTGAACGCATGCGTGCACAATGCTGAAATTTCCCATGAGACTCGCATGAAGAATGAACCTGTATAGGGAGAGATCCCCCGTGTAGGGAGGGAGAGACCCCCCGTGTAGGGAGGGAGAGACCCCCCGTGTAGGGAGGGAGAGACCCCCCGTGTAGGGAGGGAGAGACCCCCCGTGTAGGGAGGGAGAGACCCCCCGTGTAGGGAGGGAGAGACCCCCCGTGTAGGGAGGGAGAGACCCCCCGTGTAGGGAGGGAGAGACCCCCCGTGTAGGGAGGGAGAGACCCCCCGTGTAGGGAGGGAGAGACCCCCCGTGTAGGGAGGGAGAGACCCCCCGTGTAGGGAGGGAGAGACCCCCCGTGTAGGGAGGGAGAGACCCCCCGTGTAGGGAGGGAGAGGCCCCCCGTGTAGGGAGGGAGAGGCCCCCCGTGTAGGGAGGGAGAGGCCCCCCGTGTAGGGAGGGAGAGGCCCCCCGTGTAGGGAGGGAGAGGCCCCCCGTGTAGGGAGGGAGATGCCCCCCGTGTAGGGAGATGCCCCCCGTGTAGGGAGGGAGATGCCCCCCGTGTAGGGAGGGAGATGCCCCCCGTGTAGGGAGGGAGATGCCCCCCGTGTAGGGAGGGAGAGGCCCCCCGTGTAGGGAGGGAGAGGCCCCGCGTGTAGGGAGGGAGAGACCCCGCGTGTAGGGAGGGAGAGACCCCGCGTGTAGGGAGGGAGAGACCCCGCGTGTAGGGAGGGAGAGACCCCGCGTGTAGGGAGGGAGAGACCCCGCGTGTAGGGAGGGAGAGACCCCGCGTGTAGGGAGGGAGAGACCCCGCGTGTAGGGAGGGAGAGACCCCGCGTGTAGGGAGGGAGAGACCCCGCGTGTAGGGAGGGAGAGACCCCGCGTGTAGGGAGGGAGAGACCCCGCGTGTAGGGAGGGAGAGACCCCGCGGGTAGGGAGGGAGAGACCCCGCGTGGCGGGAGGGAGAGACCCCGCGTGTAGGGAGGGAGAGACCCCGCGTGTAGGGAGGGAGAGACCCCGCGTGTAGGGAGGGAGAGACCCCGCGTGTAGGGAGGGAGAGACCCCGCGTGTAGGGAGGGAGAGACCCCGCGTGTAGGGAGGGAGAGACCCCGCGTGTAGGGAGGGAGAGACCCCGCGTGTAGGGAGGGAGAGACCCCGCGTGTAGGGAGGGAGAGACCCCGCGTGTAGGGAGGGAGAGACCCCGCGTGTAGGGAGGGAGAGACCCCGCGTGTAGGGAGGGAGAGACCCCGCGTGTAGGGAGGGAGAGACCCCGCGTGTAGGGAGGGAGAGACCCCGCGTGTAGGGAGGGAGAGACCCCGCGTGTAGGGAGGGAGAGACCCCGCGTGTAGGGAGGGAGACCCCCCGCGTGTAGGGAGGGAGACCCCCCGCGTGTAGGGAGGGAGAGACCCCCCGCGTGTAGGGAGGGAGAGACCCCCCGCGTGTAGGGAGGGAGAGACCCCGCGTGTAGGGAGGGAGAGACCCCGCGTGTAGGGAGGGAGAGACCCCGCGTGTAGGGAGGGAGAGACCCCGCGTGTAGGGAGGGAGAGACCCCGCGTGTAGGGAGGGAGAGACCCCGCGTGTAGGGAGGGAGAGACCCCGCGTGTAGGGAGGCAGAGCCCCCGCGGGTAGGGAGGGAGAGACCCCGCGTGTAGGGTGGGAGAGACCCCGCGTGTAGGGAGGGAGAGACCCCGCGTGTAGGGAGGGACAGACCCCGCGTGTAGGGAGGGAGAGACCCCGCGTGTAGGGAGGGAGAGACCCCGCGTGTAGGGAGGGAGAGACCCCGCGTGTAGGGAGGGAGAGACCCCGCGTGTAGGGAGGGAGAGACCCCCCGTGTAGGGAGGGAGAGGCCCCCCGTGTAGGGAGGGAGAGGCCCCCCGTGTAGGGAGGGAGATGCCCCCCGTGTAGGGAGGGAGATGCCCCCCGTGTAGGGAGGGAGATGCCCCCCGTGTAGGGAGGGAGATGCCCCCCGTGTAGGGAGGGAGAGGCCCCCCGTGTAGGGAGGGAGATGCCCCCCGTGTAGGGAGGGAGATGCCCCCCGTGTAGGGAGGGAGATGCCCCCCGTGTAGGGAGGGAGATGCCCCCCGTGTAGGGAGGGAGATGCCCCCCGTGTAGGGAGGGAGAGGCCCCCCGTGTAGGGAGGGAGAGGCCCCGCGTGTAGGGAGGGAGAGACCCCGCGTGTAGGGAGGGAGAGACCCCGCGTGTAGGGAGGGAGAGACCCCGCGTGTAGGGAGGGAGAGACCCCGCGTGTAGGGAGGGAGAGACCCCGCGTGGGGGGAGGGAGAGACCCCGCGTGTAGGGAGGGAGAGACCCCGCGTGTAGGGAGGGAGAGACCCCGCGTGTAGGGAGGGAGAGACCCCGCGTGTAGGGAGGGAGAGACCCCGCGTGTAGGGAGGGAGAGACCCCGCGTGTAGGGAGGGAGAGACCCCGCGTGTAGGGAGGGAGAGACCCCGCGTGTAGGGAGGGAGAGACCCCGCGTGTAGGGAGGGAGAGACCCCGCGTGTAGGGAGGGAGAGACCCCGCGTGTAGGGAGGGAGAGACCCCGCGTGTAGGGAGGGAGAGACCCCGCGTGTAGGGAGGGAGAGACCCCGCGGGTGGGGAGGGAGAGACCCCGCGTGTAGGGAGGGAGAGACCCCCCGCGTGTAGGGAGGGAGAGACCCCCCGCGTGTAGGGAGGGAGAGACCCCCCGCGTGTAGGGAGGGAGAGACCCCCCGCGTGTAGGGAGGGAGAGACCCCCCGCGTGTAGGGAGGGAGAGACCCCCCGCGTGTAGGGAGGGAGAGACCCCCCGCGTGTAGGGAGGGAGAGACCCCCCGCGTGTAGGGAGGGAGAGACCCCCCGCGTGTAGGGAGGGAGAGACCCCCCGCGTGTAGGGAGGGAGAGACCCCCCGCGTGTAGGGAGGGAGAGACCCCCCGCGTGTAGGGAGGGAGAGACCCCCCGCGTGTAGGGAGGGAGAGACCCCGCGTGTAGGGAGGGAGAGACCCCGCGTGTAGGGAGGGAGAGACCCCGCGTGTAGGGAGGGAGAGACCCCGCGTGTAGGGAGGGAGAGACCCCGCGTGTAGGGAGGGAGAGACCCCGCGTGTAGGGAGGGAGAGACCCCGCGTGTAGGGAGGGAGAGACCCCGCGTGTAGGGAGGGAGAGGCCCCCCGTGTAGGGAGGGAGAGGCCCCCCGTGTAGGGAGGGAGAGGCCCCCCGTGTAGGGAGGGAGAGGCCCCCCGTGTAGGGAGGGAGAGGCCCCCCGTGTAGGGAGGGAGAGGCCCCCCGTGTAGGGAGGGAGAGGCCCCCGCGTGTAGGGAGGGAGAGGCCCCCGCGTGTAGGGAGGGAGAGACCCCGCGTGTAGGGAGGGAGAGACCCCGCGTGTAGGGAGGGAGAGACCCCGCGTGTAGGGAGGGAGAGACCCCGCGTGTAGGGAGGGAGAGACCCCGCGTGTAGGGAGGGAGAGACCCCGCGTGTAGGGAGGGAGAGACCCCGCGTGTAGGGAGGGAGAGGCCCCCCGTGTAGGGAGGGAGAGGCCCCCCGTGTAGGGAGGGAGAGGCCCCCCGTGTAGGGAGGGAGAGGCCCCCCGTGTAGGGAGGGAGAGGCCCCCCGTGTAGGGAGGGAGAGGCCCCCCGTGTAGGGAGGGAGAGGCCCCCCGTGTAGGGAGGGAGAGGCCCCCCGTGTAGGGAGGGAGAGACCCCGCGTGTAGGGAGGGAGAGACCCCGCGTGTAGGGAGGGAGAGACCCCGCGTGTAGGGAGGGAGAGACCCCGCGTGTAGGGAGGGAGAGACCCCGCGTGTAGGGAGGGAGAGACCCCGCGTGTAGGGAGGGAGAGACCCCGCGTGTAGGGAGGGAGAGACCCCGCGTGTAGGGAGGGAGAGACCCCCCGTGTAGGGAGGGAGAGGCCCCCCGTGTAGGGAGGGAGAGGCCCCCCGTGTAGGGGGGGAGAGGCCCCCCGTGTAGGGAGGGAGAGGCCCCCCGTGTAGGGAGGGAGAGGCCCCCCGTGTAGGGAGGGAGAGGCCCCCCGTGTAGGGAGGGAGAGGCCCCCCGTGTAGGGAGAGGCCCCCCGTGTAGGGAGGGGCCCCCCGTGTTGGGAGGGAGAGACCCCCCGTGTAGGGAGGGAGAGACCCCCCGTGTAGGGAGGGAGAGACCCCCCGTGTAGGGAGGGAGAGACCCCCCGTGTAGGGAGGGAGAGACCCCCCGTGTAGGGAGGGAGAGACCCCCCGGGTAGGGAGGGAGAGACCCCCCGTGTAGGGAGGGAGAGACCCCCCGTGTAGGGAGGGAGAGACCCCCCGTGTAGGGAGGGAGAGACCCCCCGTGTAGGGAGGGAGAGCCCCCGTGTAGGGAGGGAGAGATCCCCCGTGTAGGGAGGGAGAGATCCCCCGTGTAGGGAGGGAGAGACCCCCCGTGTAGGGAGGGAGAGACCCCCCGTGTAGGGAGGGAGAGACCCCGTGTAGCGGGAGACCCCGTGTAGCGGGAGACCCCCGTGTAGGGGGAGACCCCCGTGTAGGGGGAGACCCCCGTGTAGGGGGAGACCCCGTGTAGGGGGAGACCCCGTGTAGCGGGAGACCCCGTGTAGCGGGAGACCCCGTGTAGCGGGAGACCCCGTGTAGCGGGAGACCCCGTGTAGCGGGAGACCCGGTGCGTGGAGTAGTGGGAGTATCATGCAAGAGTTTACATAATACTGAAGAGAGAATTATGAGAAGAATTTTCTCAGGTGCATGGTTGTTGCCCTCACTGGAGTAGGTCATGGAATTATACGTGACAGCAGGTGTGGAGGCAGGTGTGGGTATCATAGACAGGTGTGTGAGATAATCTTGGGTGTCATAAAAAGTGTCATAACCGCAGGTGTGGTGGGTGGGATCGATCTGGTAGGGTATGTATGAAACATGGCAGGCTTGGCTAACGTATGTCACGTGTATTACGGTGTCATATGCGAGACCTGGGTGTCATGAGAGCAGATGCTTGTGTCATCATGAGGAGCCATAGTCAGGCGATTTAGCTTTGTGATGCAGGTATCTTAGCTAGTGTCTGTTATCTACACGTTATGGACGAGGCACTAGACGGACGAGGCGCTCGAAATACTTAGGTATTTAGATTGTGGAAGCGTTTCGCGACAAGTTTATTTCGAGTTACCCAAGTGTTGTCCAGATGTTTCAATCAGCTACAAAGTTCAGTCTGTATTAATGTTGGTAGAATTACCAACAATATGTTGGGTAAAAGGGCACAAGTGCAACTAATGTGACATTTTATTGTGGCAACGTTTCGCTCTTCAGGAGCTTTATCAAGCTTGATAAAGCTCCTAGAGAGAAAAGTCTCCTTTTACCTAACAAAGTTCAGCCTTCTTAGAAAACCTTAAGACAGAATATAGCCTCCTGCACAAACAATAAGACCAGCGTCTCTGGTGTTGAAGATTTAAACGACAGGAACAACCTGGACGAGTCAAAACTTGGGAAGTCTCTGGTGTACACAGTATTCTTTTGAAATCTAAGACTGGTGGAGAAGCACAATCCGTGCAGGAGAGTGACGCATAGTCAGTGTTCGAGGGAACTTATCCATCGCAGTGTTTTGCAGCTATTGTTCTCGGGTACTAATTACCTATTAACTGCAATTTCAGCCTCATGTCAGCCACATTAGAGGGTAATTATACAGAGGTGGAAGAGGATTTTATTCAGATTGGTAACTTCGGAGGATTAAAAACCCATGATAAACCAAGCTAAATGGTGTGGATTATAATGCCAGTGAACTGGTTCTAAGGCCATTCTTAAGGATGTGGCCCTCAACAGTTAACTAGCTGCTAGGTATGTATTTAGTAATAGGTAACAGGGGTAAGATGGTAGGAGACTTGCCTATACGTCCCACCTCGCCCAGAGTTCGACCCGGTTGTGAGCTGAAATCGCTACGAATTATGCGTTTTTAAGTATATATACACAGAGATGTGCATCTCCCTCAGTGTCTATATCACCGAGAGGCGTGAGTATCCCTCAATGTATTTATACCGACAGGTGCGTGAATCTAATTTGTATACATTCGTATATATTAGGAATTTGCCTTGAGCTCTATTTTAGAGATCGAATTATTCTCATTGTTAGCGTTCACGTGAATTGCAGTGACCCACGTGTAGTCGATAAGCTCTAGCGCTAATAAATTAACCGGCTCATCCTGGCGTCAGTCGCACTCTTGCATGTTGCTTTCTAGTGATTATCAAGCATTTTTTTCAGCAGTAAGTATATGCAACCATTAGAGACAGCAACAGGTGGGCAATTGATGATCCACAGGAAGGATGACATCTTGTGGTGGTGACGTAATGTCAAGAGTCACCTGCTGAGACATGGGATCTGGGGAGGAAGTTTAATTAAGTATTTTACAATACATTCCATAACAAAATCGTCTCATTTTAATATTGGCATACATTGTTGAGTGAGAGACGTGTGGAACAGTTGGGTAGATGAGAAAAATACACGTGCAGTAGAGCGGCGTCTTTTATTTCTGAAAAGTTCCGCCCAAGCATTAGGCTTCTTCAGTCGACTTTACAGGTGACTAAATACCTATGCAAGGTTGATGGATTGATCACATTTTTTACCTCTCCACTGCTTCTGCTGTCTCCATATTCAGTCACCTCTGTATTCGACTGACGAAGCCTAGTATAAGTGAAACGTTCCGGACATAAATGTACCTTTCTGTTCCCATGTGTCGTATTCCTACCGAAGTCGCTTCAAGATACTTCGATACTGGAGGAGGAGCCCTTGATTAAAACAAGGCTTACCCTCCTCTTCGGAACAAGTCTGATTACTTTTCCCGTAAAAGGGAAGAAGCAAAATTTCACATGCTGCTACTGAGTGACTTCCACACTCAGCTCCTAAGAATATTATTGTGAAGGGAGCTAATCTGATATCTTTATTACGCACGCACACCTCTCCTGTGGGCGGTAGTGACGACATAAGAGATTAACATAAAGCGTCAGAGAATTTGATCTCTTTGTAAGGGTAAAAACTAAGAATGGATGGAGGTGTAGAAGGAAGCAGCGGTGCCACAGAAGGTCAGATGTGCCAGCAGTATTTAGTCCAGGCTGTTAGTGGGTCAACATTTCGCTCTATCGGAGCTTGGCCAGGTTATGTCTTAACCTAATAATAATCTGACAAAGCAAAACGCTTTAAAAGCTTATTCTGCAACGTTTATCCTCAATATTGTGGTTATGTTATTTTGCTCTAGTATCCAGTCCAGTAACACCACAAGCTTGGATTCATCCAGTCCAGTTACACAACACAAGCTTGGATTCATCCAGTCCAGTTACACAACACAAGCTTGAATTCATCCAGTCCAGTTGCACAACACAAGCTTGGATTCATCCAGTCCAGTTACACAACACAAGCTTGGATTCATCCAGTCCAGTTGCACAACACAAGCTTGGATTCATCTAGTCCATTTACACAACACAAGCTTGGATTCATGTCCAGTTACAGAACACAAGCTTGGATTTATCCAGTCCAGTAACACACAAGCTTGGATTCGTCCAGTCCAGTAACACAACACAAGCTTGGATTCATCCAGCCAAGTTACACAACACAAGCTTGGATTCATCCAGTCCAGTTACACAACACAAGCTTGGATTCATCCAGCCAAGTTACACAACACAAGCTTGGATTCATCCAGCCAAGTTACACAACACAAGCTTGGATTCATCCAGTCCACTTACACAACACAAGCTTGGATTCATCCAGTCCACTTACACAACACAAGCTTGGATTCATCCAGTCCAGTTACACAACACAAGCTTGGATTCATCCAGCCAAGTTACACAAAACAAGCTTGGATTCATCCAGCCAAGTTACACAACACAAGCTTGGATTCATCCAGTCCACTTACACAACACAAGCTTGGATTCATCCAGTCCAGTTACACAACACAAGCTTGGATTCATCCAGTCCACTTACACAACACAAGCTTGGATTCATCCAGTCCACTTACACAACACAAGCTTGGATTCATCCAGTCAAGTTACACAACACAAGCTTGGATTCATCCAGTCCACTTACACAACACAAGCTTGGATTCATCCAGTCCAGTTACACAACACAAGCTTGGATTCATCCAGCCAAGTTACACAACACAAGCTTGGATTCATCCAGTCAAGCTACACAACACAAGCTTGGATTCATGCAGTCCACTTACACAACACAAGCTTGGATTCATCCAGTCCACTTACACAACACAAGCTTGGATTCATCCAGTCAAGTTACACAACACAAGCTTGGATTCATCCAGTCCACTTACACAACACAAGCTTGGATTCATCCAGTCAAGTTACACAACACAAGCTTGGATTCATCCAGTCCACTTACACAACACAAGCTTGGATTCATCCAGTCCACTTACACAACACAAGCTTGGATTCATCCAGTCCACTTACACAACACAAGCTTGGATTCATCCAGTCCACTTACACAACACAAGCTTGGATTCATCCAGTCCACTTACACAACACAAGCTTGGATTCATCCAGTCCAGTTACACAACACAAGCTTGGATTCATCCAGCCAAGTTACACAACACAAGCTTGGATTCATCCAGCCAAGTTACACAACACAAGCTTGGATTCATCCAGTCCACTTACACAACACAAGCTTGGATTCATCCAGTCCAGTTACACAACACAAGCTTGGATTCATCCAGTCCACTTACACAACACAAGCTTGGATTCATCCAGTCCACTTACACAACACAAGCTTGGATTCATCCAGTCAAGTTACACAACACAAGCTTGGATTCATCCAGTCCACTTACACAACACAAGCTTGGATTCATCCAGTCCACTTACACAACACAAGCTTGGATTCATCCAGTCCAGTTACACAACACAAGCTTGGATTCATCCAGCCAAGTTACACAACACAAGCTTGGATTCATCCAGTCAAGCTACACAACACAAGCTTGGATTCATGCAGTCCACTTACACAACACAAGCTTGGATTCATCCAGTCCACTTACACAACACAAGCTTGGATTCATCCAGTCAAGTTACACAACACAAGCTTGGATTCATCCAGTCCACTTACACAACACAAGCTTGGATTCATCCAGTCAAGTTACACAACACAAGCTTGGATTCATCCAGTCCACTTACACAACACAAGCTTGGATTCATCCAGTCCACTTACACAACACAAGCTTGGATTCATCCAGTCCACTTACACAACACAAGCTTGGATTCATCCAGTCAAGTTACACAACACAAGCTTGGATTCATCCAGTCCAGTAACACAACACAAGCTTGGATTCATCCAGTCCAGTAACGCAACACAAGCTTGGATTCATCCAGTCCAGTAACACAACACAAGCTTGGATTCATCCAGTCCAGTAACACAACACAAGCTTGGATTCATCCAGTCAAGCTACACAACACAAGCTTGGATTCATGCAGTCCACTTACACAACACAAGCTTGGATTCATCCAGTCCACTTACACAACACAAGCTTGGATTCATCCAGTCCACTTACACAACACAAGCTTGGATTCATCCAGTCAAGTTACACAACACAAGCTTGGATTCATCCAGTCAAGCTACACAACACAAGCTTGGATTCATCCAGTCCACTTACACAACACAAGCTTGGATCATCCAGTCCAGTTGCACAACACAAGCTTGGATTCATCCAGTCAAGTTACACAACACAAGCTTGGATCATCCAGTCCAGTTGCACAACACAAGCTTGTATTCATCCAGTCAAGTTACACAACACAAGCTTAGAATCATCCAGTCAAGTTACGCAACACAAGCTTGGATTCATCCAGTCCAGTTACACAACACAAGCTTAGAATCATCCAGTCCAGTTGCACAACACAAGCTTGGATTCATCCAGTCAGGTTACACAACACAAGCTTAGAATCATCCAGTCCAGTTACACAACACAAGCTTGGATTAATCCAGTCCAGTTACACAACACAAGCTTGGATTCATCCAGTCCAGTAACACAACACAAGCTTGGATTCATCCAGTCCAGTAACACAACACAAGCTTGGATTCATCCAGTCCAGTAACACAACACAAGCTTGGATTCATCCAGTCCAGTAACACAACACAAGCTTGGATTCATCCAGTCCAGTAACACAACACAAGCTTGGATTCATCCAGTCCAGTAACGCAACACAAGCTTGGATTCATCCAGTCCAGTAACACAACACAAGCTTGGATTCATCCAGTCCAGTAACGCAACACAAGCTTGGATTCATCCAGTCCAGTAACGCAACACAAGCTTGGACTCATCCAGTCCAGTAACGCAACACAAGCTTGGATTCATCCAGTCCAGTAACGCAACACAAGCTTGGATTCATCCAGTCCAGTAACGCAACACAAGCTTGGATTCATCCAGTCCAGTAACGCAACACAAGCTTGGATTCATCCAGTCCAGTAACGCAACACAAGCTTGGATTCATCCAGTCCAGTAACGCAACACAAGCTTGGATTCATCCAGTCCAGTAACGCAACACAAGCTTGGATTCATCCAGTCCAGTAACACAACACAAGCTTGGATTCATCCAGTCCAGTAACGCAACACAAGCTTGGATTCATCCAGTCCAGTAACGCAACACAAGCTTGGATTCATCCAGTCCAGTAACGCAACACAAGCTTGGATTCATCCAGTCCAGTAACGCAACACAAGCTTGGATTCATCCAGTCCAGTAACGCAACACAAGCTTGGATTCATCCAGTCCAGTAACGCAACACAAGCTTGGATTCATCCAGTCCAGTAACGCAACACAAGCTTGGATTCATCCAGTCCAGTAACACAACACAAGCTTGGATTCATCCAGTCCAGTAACGCAACACAAGCTTGGATTCAACCAGTCCAGTAACACAACACAAGCTTGGATTCATCCAGTCCAGTAACGCAACACAAGCTTGGATTCAACCAGTCCAGTAACGCAACACAAGCTTGGATTCAACCAGTCCAGTAACGCAACACAAGCTTGGATTCAACCAGTCCAGTAACGCAACACAAGCTTGAATTCATCTTTTGCCTAGTCTCATATTATTCAACAAGATTTCAGCTGCTAAGCGACCTTTTCTGTCCTGTCACAGTAACAATTATCAGGTCAAAAAAATGTTATATGTGAAATTATTGTCAATTGTTTACCAGTAAGCAACAGCAGTGACGCTAATTTTCATAAACGCAAAAACATTTCCTATCTTCCACAAGACACAGTGCTGAGCAGATTTAATACAGGAAAAATGAGATGCTTGTGCATGGTGTCATGCAACCATGAAACAATTTAGATCTCTTTCTTTCCCTGCATAAAGTTAACCATTTATATAACTTTCCTGGCTTCTGTCTCCCTTTCATTATTCTGTATTTTCTTTGTTCCTTGAGTGATGACTTTACCTCGTTATCATTCTCCATTATCGTCCATTCTTGTATTTTTTACCTCCCCTCTCCCCCACACAACATTTACTGTATATGTACATATAGTGAATGTGATGGAGGAACATTTCCTCAAGACTTATGGCATGACACGTTATAGTGATGACAGTGCCACGTTAAATAATGATTTATGGGGAACAATATCAATGGTGTCCTGTGGCCAGAGAACAGCCCTGACCTCAATCACGTTGAAAATTGTTGTAATGAAAGCAAAAATCCATTACTAAAACACGTTAGTGCTACGCTTGACTCAAATGATTAAAAAAATTGAATGCCCCCCCCAAAAATGAACTTGTTTAAAAAACAAAAATACCCTAAGCTCCTGAAATACGTAATTAAATCATATTTCGGGGAACAAAGTCAAATAGTGATATACTGAGTCTGACTTACGCTTTATCCTATTTTACTAGAATTTTTTTTGCCAGTGGACCATTTTATTCACAAGAGTCTGTATAGAGTAGCAGAATTCATATATATATGTCGTGCCGAATATGTAAAACTGGTCAGTTAGCAAGAACTCATTTAAAATTAAGTCCTTTCTAAAATTTTCTCTTATACGTTTAAAGATATATTTTTTTCATTAATGTTAATGTAAAAAATTTTAGTTTTGCACCAAAAGAGTCTTAGAAAACTTACCTAACCTTATTATAACAAATGCAATTTATTTTAGCCTAACCCAACTAAATATATTTTAGATTTCTTTACAATAATTTAATACTAAACAAACACAGTGAAACATATTTTTTTCGTTAGGTTAAGAATGATTTTGGCGAAATTATTGCATACACAAATTTTCACTTGTCCTATATGGCAAGATGAGCGTTGCTATTTAAGCCAAGATCGCAAGTTCTGCCTATTCGGCACGACATATATATATATATATATATATATATATTATTATATATATATATATATATATATATATATATATATATATATATATATATATATATATTCAGATTTAAATCTGAAGCATATTATTACGTATTATCATAATCACTGGGAAGCACTAAACCCATAGGATTATATAGCGCTTCTTTTTGGGGGGGGGTGCCTTCAAGGGAGGTTCTTTGACGCTGGTGAGGGGCTCTTGATCTAGGGAATTGGATCTGTGCTCCAGTTCCCTGAACTGAGCCTGAATACCTTCCATCCCCCCCACGTGCGCTGTATAATCCTACGGGTTTAGCGCTCCCCCACGATTATGATATAATTATAATGGGAAGATGGAAGGTATTCAGGCTTAATTCAGGGAACTGGAGCACAGATCAAATTCCCTAGATCAAGAGCCCCTCACCAGCATCAAGGAACCGCCCTTGAGGGGATCTGAAGTATAACTTACTGAAATATGTAAATATTCAGTCACTGGGTAAACAATGAGAGGTCTACTGATTGTTTAAAACTGAAATCTCGATAATTCAGCCGCGGCATAAAGAAACATCATCAAGGCTATCAGATATTAGGTCAATAATGTCTCTGGGAAGGTTGGTTGCCTGGTTATACTCCTCAAATTACCAGGATAATGAGCTTTATTTAGTGTACATAATTGGTGTTTATTCAGAAAGCCATCGTCCTGTTATTACTTGGTGGTGGTGTGTGTGTGTGTGTGTGTGTGTGTGTGTGTGTGTGTGTGTGTGTGTGTGTGTGTGTGTGTGTGTGTAGGAGGGGTAACAATAGCTGGGAGTTGTTTCTAGTTGTCAAAGGCGCTTGTCGATAAGCACTTGACCTTTTGTATGCGTGTGTGTGTTACACAAATAGCCTGCACATAGAAGAGAGGAGCTTACGACGACCTTTCGGTCCGACTTGGACCTTTACAAAGTAACACTAACGAAAAGGAGAACAGGAAGGGAATATATATAGGCAGAAGGTAGTGGTGGTAGTAGTAGTAGTGGAGGTGGAAGAAAGTAGTAGTGGGGAGGTAGTAAGAGGAGGAGGAGCCAGTCAAATACTAAGAAAGAGGAGCACTGCAAGGGAACTAGGTGCCCACAGTGTAAGGGCAAGAACACAGAGGAGAAGAAATAAATAAAGAAAGGAACAAATACACAGGGCAGAAGAAAGACAACCCAAAGAAGAAGGAAAGAGGAAAGGGGAAGAGGGAGAAGAAAAAAGGAGGAATCAGGTTAGGTCACAGGTGTTCTGAAGTTTGGACCATTTTACAATGTAGTGGGAGAGGAAGGCATCTACAGAGACGAAGCCACGACTAAGATTCATACAGAAAAAGTTGTGTATTAGGGAGGATTCAACCAGACGGCGACTGTTAAAGTTGGAAGTAGGGAAGACAGTTTTAGCAGAAGACCAGTCAATAGGTAAGCTCCTCTCTTCTATGTGCGGGTTATTTGTGTATCGTTCCAGTCACGGTATTGTGCCTTTTTTTTTTATTTGTGTGTGTGTGTGTGTGTGTGTGTGTGTGTGTGTGTGTGTGTGTGTGTGTGTGTGTGTGTGTGTGTTTGTTTTAAGTTATTAAAAACAAACTCCACCAGTTCCCTATAATCTATCCCCACCACTAATGAAGCTGAAAACCCGTAAGCTCTGCTTGGAAATTACTAGGTAATTACACACACACACACACACACACACACACGTTGGGAAAGACTAGGTGCTTGTTTGAAACGCTGAAGCAAGACATGTTTATAACCACTCAGGGTCTGGTGACGCAAGATGGCAAACCCTTCCTCACACAACGTGTACATGTGAACGCTGCAAGGACTTTTCCAGACACATCGCTGCCAGATGTGTAGCAGTCGTATTCCATTTGCTTATTTCTGGTTAAATATACGTTTTTTATAGGCTTAGATATTCTAAGTATGTCTTACCTTGAACAAATTAAAAAATATTTTCAGGGGAGAACTGTCACAAATTAACCTATTGTAACTGGTTTAAATGTTTTGCGTATTTGTTTATACGTTGCTCTAAAACCGTGTGGATAATTCAGCTCAAGTGGTGCAGGCTCGATCTTCCGTTCGCTATTTGCGGTGCAGTCTTCGCCAGCCATGCTGTTGATCATCGCTGAGGACAGGGGGGAGGGGGGGTGCGCAGACAGGTGAAGCAGAAGAATCTATGAGAATATTTCGTGAGTAAGAGAATTGTTAGCGAGGTTTACAAATAGAGGAAATTGGTGAATGAATGCAAGAAAAAAAAAATCCTGTTTACAACATCTGTAAGTGATGAATGTTGAAATGTTAATGATCAGTATAAAAGTTGAAATGATCTAAAGAATGTAGGAACGATCAGAGTGTGAAGATGTGAATGTTGATGCTTGTGAGAAAGATTGGATAATGAAGCTAAATGTTGATGTTTAAAAATAAACTATAAATAGGAGTAAGGATGTTGATATTTACTGTGTCATCGTGAGAAGACGAGACGGGTTTTAGAATCTACGAACTCCAGTATAATTATATACACCCCACCCAGCGCTGCCCACACCCCACCCAGCGCTGCCCACACCCCACCCAGCGCTGCCCACACCCCACCCAGCGCTGCCCACACCCCACCCAGCGCTGCCCACCCCCCACCCAGCGCTGCCCACACCCCACCCAGCACTGCCCACACCCCACCCAGCGCTGCCCACACCCCACCCAGCGCTGCCCACACCCCACCCAGCGCTGCCCACACCCCACCCAGCACTGCCCACACCCCACCCAGCGCTGCCCACCCCCCACCCAGCGCGGCCCCCACCCCACCCAGCGCTGCCCACACCCCACCCAGCGCTGCCCACACCCCACCCAGCGCTGCCCACACCCCACCCAGCGCTGCCCACACCCCACCCAGGGATGACCACACCCCACCCAGCGCTGCCCACACCCCACCCAGGGATGACCATACCCCACCCAGCGCTGCCCACACCCCACCCAGCGTTGCCCACACCCCACCCAGTGATGCCCACACCCCACCCAGTGATGCCCACACCCCCACCCAGCGCTGCCCACACCCCACCCAGCGATGCCCACACCCCACCCAGCGCTGCCCACACCCCACCCAGTGCTGCCCACACCCCACCCAGCGCTGACCACACCCCCACCCAGCGCTGCCCACACCCCACCCAGCGATGCCCACACCCCACCCAGCGATGCCCACACCCCACCCAGCGCTGCCCACACCCCACCCAGCGCTGCCCACACCCCACCCAGTGCTGCCCACACCCCACCCAGCGCTGCCCACACCCCACCCCGGGCTGCCCACACCCCACCCAGCGCTGCCCACACCCCACCCAGCGCTGCCCACACCCCACCCAGTGCTGCCCACACCCCACCCAGCGCTGCCCACACCCCACCCAGCGCTGCCCACACCCCACCCAGCGCTGCTCACACCCCACCCAGTGCTGCCCACACCCCACCCAGTGCTGCCCACACCCCACCCAGTGCTGCCCACACCCCCACCCAGTGATGCCCACACCCCCACCCAGTGATGCCCACACCCCCACCCAGCGCTGCCCACACCCCACCCAGCGCTGCCCACACCCCCACCCAGCGCTGCCCACACCCCCACCCAGCGCTGCCCACACCCCCCCCAGGGCTGCCCACACCCCCACCCAGCGCTGCCCACACCCCCACCCAGCGCTGCCCACACCCCACCCAGCGCTTCCCACACCCCCACCCAGTGCTGCCCACACCCCACCCAGCGCTGCCCACACCCCCACCCAGCGCTGCCCACACCCCACCCAGCGCTGCCCACACCCCCACCCAGTGATGCCCACACCCCACCCAGCGCTGCCCACACCCCCACCCAGCGCTGCCCACACCCCCACCCAGCGCTGCCCACACCCCACCCAGCGCTGCCCACACCCCCACCCAGCGCTGCCCACACCCCCACCCAGCGCTGCCCACACCCCACCCAGCGCTTCCCACACCCCCACCCAGTGCTGCCCACACCCCACCCAGCGCTGCCCACACCCCCACCCAGCGCTGCCCACACCCCACCCAGCGCTGCCCACACCCCACCCAGGGCTGCCCCCACCCCCACCCAGCGCTGCCCACACCCCCACCCAGTGCTGCCCACATCCCACCCAGTGCTGCCCACACCCCACCCAGTGCTGCCCACACCCCACCCAGTGCTGCCCACACTCCACCCAGTGATGCCCACACCCCACCCAGCGCTGCCCACACCCCACCCAGTGCTGCCCACACCCCACCCAGTGCTGCCCACACCCCACCCAGCGCTGCCCACACCCCACCCAGTGCTGCCCACACCCCACCCAGTGCTGCCCACACCCCACCCAGCGCTGCCCACACCCCACCCAGTGCTGCCCACACCCCACCCAGCGCTGCCCACACCCCACCCAGCGCTGCCCACACCCCACCCAGGGCTGCCCACACCCCCACCCAACGCTGCCCCCACCCCCACCCAGCGCTGCCCCCACCCCCACCCAGCGCTGCCCCCACCCCCACCCAGTGCTGCCCACACCCCACCCAGCGCTGCCCACACCCCACCCAGCGCTGCCCACACCCCACCCAGCGCTGCCCACACCCCACCCAGCGCTGCCCACACCCCACCCAGGAAGAACGTCAGATCAACGATGCTACAGGATGTTACGCATTTAAGCATGAAATGCGCATGCGAACGGATTACCAAATGCCTTTTTGACTCCGTGTGTTACAGAAAATAGTTGTTGTCTCATAATGTTGTTACGAGGTAATTATTTGAGGTGTAGTTTGGGAGTTGGAAAGGACTTGTATGTGTGGTTTTGCGGGAAACCCTGGTTAGCAAGAGGTGTACACATGTGTATGTTAACTCGTATGCACATACGCAAGTGGGTATGTGTACGCACAGTGAATGAACTGGAACTCCCAGAAGTGTTTAAGAAAATTTTCAATACTCCACATATCTAATGACGGCCAGTGTTCTGATATTTCTGATACGGTAATATAAATAAGGCAGAGAAAGGCTTAACATATTACAAGACTTTCCTGTCTTCGGCAGCGCCACGTGTGTCAACAGCGGATGTAAACATTAGAGGTTGCCAGAGGTCGCCTTGTTGAATCTTTTGTTTCGCTTCATTTTGTGTATTTTATCCGTTATTTTTTAGGCATATTGTCATGGTATAGTTTTGCTAAATGGTTCCAAGAACTGGTGTTCAAACAATTGACAAATGCAACTTTCTTACACACTTTCAGCTTAAATGGCAACTAATCGCCTGTGATCGGAGGATGATAGTGTCATGTCATGCAGAGTAAAAGAGCGGATGCACGTGTAAGACGTGGGGGAAAAAGTCCATTTGAGCATAAATGGATGAGGCTGTATGGGCCTATGAAAATAAAAACGTGTTTACTTTCATAAGGAACTCGGTCATCTTATGTTTGTTGCAAAACACTTAATATCTTGAGCGTCACCGCGGCGACATATGGCGCAGCAGGTATGAGCTGCAACGTTTATGTAGAAATACTCTTGCTGTCACTCAGTAACGTTAGTGGATGATAATGCGATAGTGTTGATGCGACTGTTGTTTTATGACGCTGGTGTCGCTGCTACTCCGGTATTCCGCGGACGATTGCGACTACGACCATGACTGGAAGCTCTCCAATGGCGCTTTTACTTCCATTGCTACTCAGCGTACTATATCTGTCCAGTTACCTGTGTTCGTGACGTAACGTCTTGCCAGACAGTTGCGTATAATCTGTGATATATATATAATGTTGTGGTCATGCGTAATTTTAGTGACCTTTATAGTGATGCATTAGCTGTAAGGCTTGAAACTTTTGTACTCTTGGACTACTTAGTATGATCAGTAAGGTAGTGATGGCACTCCAGTGGCCAACCATCTGTTAAATGACTCTCACATTCTCATCTGTGTTAGTAGACATTAACGACTGTAACAACACATGCCACTTGTTGCTTCATGCTATAAGACCAAAGGAACTACTGAAGAGCTCATTCATCATATGAAATAAACCCATGAAGGGTAATACTCTTCGTACATAACTCGTATACAACAAGTACACGTGTATTCCGTTTCACCTTAATAGTTTTCACTGCTGTCCCGGGCGAGGCTCCTCTTTACCAATAATAAATTTAGTGAAGAAAAGTATAAGTCAAACATTAATACTTTGAATTCCATAGATGTTATGACTTCTACGGGCTTAGCACCTTCCAATATTATTAATATAGAGCATATTTTCGCTGGTGAACTATAGAGGCTGATGCAACTGGATAATATCACTACAGCCGATCCTCTTAAAGAGTGAAACACTAATATTAAGTCAAATAGGTGATTTACATGAGTTTTAAATAGTGATTTATCTGTTTTGTAATGCGGTCAGTGGGTCGGTGTTGCTGTGGCGTGTGCGGCGCTGTATGACCCTTGTAGGTTCAGCGCTTCTTTTTGATTATAATAATTCTGTCACGTGTCAACACATTTTTCACATCTTATACTTCGTGTTATAAATTCGTAATTTTTATTGTTAAACTGTAATCTAACCTAACCAAACATAAATTATCCTAACCTAACTTAAATATAAACCGAGAAATTTGCTGAAAACCATGAGAAATTGAGATAAAATCTGCGAGGATGGTGTTGGTCGCCAAATCACTGGAGTTTCTCACCCATGAAGCAGAGCTGATGGGTGTTTCCCACGCACTCAGACGTGCACATTGTTTAAACTCTAGGCATTATTTGTAATCAGATCTCTATTGGCCTTGGAATGCTTGATGTAACTTCTGAGTTAAGCAGAGGATATGCTTTCAGAGGGCGGAGATGATTGGCTCAAGCCAGACAAACGGAGAAGATCAACTTGATTTGCAGCGTGGAACTTTATTGCAAGGTTTCGCCTGCCAAACTGAAAACTAAGGTACTGAACACCAGCTTCCAGACTGAGGGACTGATTACCTCATCGTCCATTGTTGTCTGTGTATAGATTTGCAAAGCTGCTGGACTGATTTTTCCATCTGTCATTATATAGCATCTCTTTACTGAACTGAAAAAAGCCACTGGTTAGCGAAACGTCTTCAACTCAAGATATTTAGATGTTGCATGTGTCTAAGTCCTCAAGCCTTCTCATGTAAAGAAAGAAATTTATATAATTTTTTCATAAGAGTTCAACATATGTTAAAATATTTCTTCCAAAAATGACATTACCAAACATTCCTGACCAGTATCCTTCCATATAGATCATTTTTGCCATAGTTTTTTTTAAACAGAGGAACAGTTAAGTCACGTTCCCGTCATGTGGCACTCTTCTCCCGTCATGTGGCACTCTTTCCACTACCGCTACACCTCGAGGGAAGTTCCTTGATGCCGGTAAGGGGCTCTTGATCCAAGAAATTAAATCTTCACTTCCCTAGATCATTCTACTACCACCCAAGCGCTGGTTCTATTCTACGGGCTTAGCGCTCCCATCCCCAATCCAGGAACTAGCGCTGTACGACCCTTGTCGGTTTAACGCTTAGTTATGATTATAATAATCAATCCGTGAATATGACAATGCCACTCCAGGT